>NW_028238917.1:2500-27500 GCF_021556685.1 Rattus norvegicus
ACGCCAACGGGGAGCGGCGGGAGACCGGACGGCGGCCGACCCCGGGCGAGAAGCGGAGGATGAGGACGGGCCCAACGCCTGACACGCGGCGGCAACGCCCTCGCGCGGACAGGTGGAGGAGGAGGGGAGGAGGTCGACGAGCGACTCTGACCCCGCGAGGGGGGAGAGAGGGGGGCCGAGCCCGCGTCGGAAGGGAGGCCGGGCCTCGGGGCAGCGAGGGGGAGAGACACCGACCGGAGCCCCCACCGCCACACCGGGACGCGCACACGGGTTCGACTCAACGCCCAGGCGCCCACCTTGGCACCCCGGCAGCTTTCCCCCGACGCACGCCTTCCCAGAGGACGGCGGGGCCGGACGGGCCCCCGCGCAGACGCACCCTCAGCCAACAGGCCCCACGGACCGGCGTGGGCGACAGCCACTAAAGCCTCTTTCTCCTCTACGCCTCGCGGGGCGTCTTTCCCCCCGCACACGCCTCCAAGAGACCAGGCGAGACGCGCCGCCACGGCCGCGGCGGCCGGGACGCCCTTCAAACCGCAACTTCCTCCCGCCCGCCGGGCGGCCCTTCCCCCCAGGCACCCCGCGACCGCCCCGGGACCCGTGCGCGCCCGGCTGCCCCCCCGTGAGGAGGGGCCCGGCAGCACGGCCGCGGGTCGGCCAGACGAGGAGCGAGAGAGAAAGGAACGCCGGCGGGCGGGGAGGGGGAGCGAACCGACAGAACGAGGACCGTCGACGGCAGGGCGGGCCGCAGCGGCACCCCCCGCGGGAGACGCCTCACAAGGGACCGGGAGGCCGCTCGGGCGGCGACCGGGCACGCGAGCCAAGCCGGCGGGAATCACACTGCACCCAACCCGGAGCAGTCCCGCCACGCCCGCGGCACCGAGCCGACCCGAAACCAACGGACAACCCCCGGGAGCCCGAGGAGACGCCAGCCGACGCGAGAGAGAACCGAGGCAGACGCCGACGCCAACCGACGAAGACCCCCGCGTGGCAGCGGGTCCCAACGTCCGACGACGCGCCGGACGCGGCCGACCGCCGGTTCCCCCAAATAAGAAGTCCGCCCCCGAGAGCGAGGCCAACCCCGCGGTTCACGGACCCTCAAGAGCCCCGCGGAGGGGGAAGGGGGGGTAGGACGGCTCCCGCGATCTCCACCGGCCGTGGGAACGCTGCCGTGGAAGGGGGGGACGAGGCGGCAACCGCAGACGCCCGAGAGCACGCGGCACGCACCACACGCGACACGACCTCGCCGCGAGAGTGGCCGGGACGTGGACGCGCGTGGGAGGGACGCACACGCGACGGAGGGCACGGGGGGAAACGGAGGCGGGTGGGACCGGGAGCCCACCGCCGCCCTTCCAAACCCACCCGTCCCGCGACGACCCCTCGCGGTGAGGGGGGTACCGCGCACGCGGGCGTGTGCACGGCCCTTCCCCGCCACCTGCCACCAGAAACCCAATCTCCCCCACAAGCTCCGCACAGCGGCAGGTCGACAGAGCCCCGTCCCGCGTGATCCCTCCTCGTACTCGGAGCGGGGAGGCGCGGGTCGCGGTAGGCGAGAGAGCAAACGCTGCGCGCAGAAGGCTGAGGTCAGGGCGGGCAGCCGAGGGGACCATCCGGGAGAAGCCCCTCGGAGATCGTAAAGCCCTTTCCGAAGATAGCTAGAGAAGGCAAATTCCTCACTGAGGGCGGGACGAACCCAACACCGACGAGCAGCCAAGGGCTCCGTGCACGCAACGGGAAACGAGCAACAGGCGCGGGACAGAACGGGAAGGACCACGCGCCAGCTGGTGGGGGGTCTGCGGTATCGGCAAAGGTCTCTTTCTCCGGGGTCTTCTTGAGCATTCGCGGACCGGGGGGACCTGCGACAGGTCCCCGCCGAGAGCCAGGCCTCTTCAAGGCGCACACAAAGGAGGAGCCTTGACTTGAGGGAGTCCGGTCTTTAAAAAGGGCCAGCCGCGATCGCTCAGCACCACCCTAACCGCGCAGGGCCCGCGGGTGAAGGCACCAAAAACATAGGCACGGGGTGGGCGCTCACCCAACGGAAGGAGCCTTTTAACCGCACACTCAACTCCTCGACCCCCCCCCTTTCTGTCACCGTGCAGAAAGCCGGCAACTAGGACAAGGGAAAGCGTAAAGGCACAAGCACCATGGAGCACAGGAGGCACGCCGGGGAGCGGGAAGCGCCACCGCCAACTCAGAAGCGGGCACCTTGGTGGTCAAAGCCCGGAACGCTCCAGGAGCACCGCAAGGCTCACACGAAGCAGGGCGCGTGCACACACCATTCGGGAAGGGTATGCACCGCAGCGGGTCTACCACCTTCCCCCGGCACGGGGGAAGAGGGCCGCGAAGCAGTGAACGGCGTGGGGGCAAGCGCCCCCGACACGTCCACAGGGACACCGCGAACCACAGCAACAAGTGTGCGCGGGTCAGCGCTCGTGCCGGACAGCCGCACCCCTGACTTCCACACACCACCCTGCAAAGGAATGGGGAGGAGAGACGAGGGGCCCGCTGGCAGAACGAGAAGAGCGGTCGCCATTCGCGCTGAATGACCATTCGCCATGAATGTCCGTCCCTCGCCTGGCGCGGCTTAGGCCCCGGCCCGAAGAGAACGCGGCAGCACCACATCGATCCAACGGGAGCGAGACACGCCATGCATCGGGAACAACGGGCGTGAGAGCTTTCTAACAACGCACTGGACGGGAATACGAGCGAGAAGAGCGAGAGAGAGCACGGGAAGAAGTCGCTAACACTGCCACACACACAAAAAAAAAAATTTACCCTTCTCGAGGGCGAGAAAAAAAAGGAAGCGTTGCACTCGGGAGGCACGTGGCGTGGAAGAACGGGACTCAACGGGCAGCGGAGGTTCGGGAACTCCTTCAAAAAAAAATAAAAATAAAAAATAAAAAATAAAAATAAAAAAATAAAATCCCCTTCGAAGGAGAAAAGGTGCAACTCGGGAGGCACACAGCAGGAAAGAAAGGGACACACCACCAAGCAGCGGAGGTTCGGGAACTCCTTCCAAAAAACAAAAAAAAAAAAAAACAAAAAACAAAAAAAAAAAAACAAATAAAAAAACCGGTCGGCCGCAGAGGAGCACGCCAGGGGGTCACTAGCACCAAACGGGAAAACCCTTCCAGTCGCACTCGGCACCAACGACTCCTACCGGTAACGGACGACAACCACCACGGGGAAATCGGGAACGCCTGACACGCGGGACGGTTGTCATAAAGCTGCCCCACAGAGCACAGGCAAGCAAGCACGGGAAAGCAGGAAGCGCGTACTCATGGGGGGACGCTAAGCTTCAAGCATCGAAGAGGCCCATGCGCAGAAGAAAAGAGCTAGGGCTGGACAAGCAAACAGCCTTGGTGCAAGCCTCTTCCAACGTCCTTTAATGACAAAAAGAGTCAAAAGGACAGCGTGTCAGCATATATCTCCAGGTACAATAAGGACAGATAGCAAAGATGAAAAGTGTAAAAGACACAGGGATAAACATGACAGGCCACACGGAACGTCTGGAAGTCATGTTCGGTGACGTGTCCCCAAGAGGTCCCCATGTAGAAAGAGAACCGGACCGCAAAGGAACAACTGGTCGACCTTAGAACCCTGAGTGCTCACAGACCGAGGAGGCCATGGTAGATAGCCTGGAACACAGCTTCCCCTCGGCCTCAGAAGTCCATGCTCCCGCTGGCAGGGACCGGGGAGGATCCTGGAAAAAATAAAGTCTCGGAGGCGCCCCCTAGCCGGGACACCTCGGCTCGGAGGCCGGGGACACAGCACCCTCTCGGCCTCAGAGGTCCAGGCTCCCGCTATCAGGGACCGAAGGGACTCCTGGAAAAGAAAAAAAAAAAAATCCGTGGCGCCACCTAGCCGGGCCACCTCGGCTCGGAGGCCGGGGACACAGCACCCTCTCGGCCTCAAAAGTGTCTATGGTCCCGCTGGCTGGGACCGAAGGGACTCCTGGAAAAGAAAAAAAAAAAAAAAAAAACTCCGTGGCGCCCCCTAGCCGGGCCACCTCGGCTCGGAGGCCGGGGACACAGCACCCTCTCGGCCTCAGAGGTCCAGGCTCCCGCTATCAGGGACCGAAGGGACTCCTGGAAAAGAAAAAGAAAAAAAAAAAAAAACTCCGTGGCGCCCCCTAGCCGGGCCACCTCGGCTCGGAGGCCGGGGACACAGCACCCTCTCGGCCTCAGAGGTCCAGGCTCCCGCTATCAGGGACCGAAGGGACTCCTGGAAAAGAAAAAGAAAAAAAAAAAAAACTCCGTGGCGCCCCCTAGCCGGGCCACCTCGGCTCGGAGGCCGGGGACACAGCACCCTCTCGGCCTCAGAGGTCCAGGCTCCCGCTATCAGGGACCGAAGGGACTCCTGGAAAAGAAAAAAAAAAAAAAAACTCCGTGGCGCCCCCTAGCCGGGCCACCTCGGCTCGGAGGCCGGGGACACAGCACCCTCTCGGCCTCAGAGGTCCAGGCTCCCGCTATCAGGGACCGAAGGGACTCCTGGAAAAGAAAAAAAAAAAATCCGTGGCGCCACCTAGCCGGGCCACCTCGGCTCGGAGGCCGGGGACACAGCACCCTCTCGGCCTCAAAAGTGTCTATGGTCCCGCTGGCTGGGACCGAAGGGACTCCTGGAAAAGAAAAAAAAAAAAAAAAAAACTCCGTGGCGCCCCCTAGCCGGGCCACCTCGGCTCGGAGGCCGGGGACACAGCACCCTCTCGGCCTCAGAGGTCCAGGCTCCCGCTATCAGGGACCGAAGGGACTCCTGGAAAAGAAAAAGAAAAAAATCCGTGGCGCCACCTAGCCGGGCCACCTCGGCTCGGAGGCCGGGGACACAGCACCCTCTCGGCCTCAAAAGTGTCTATGGTCCCGCTGGCTGGGACCGAAGGGACTCCTGGAAAAGAAAAAAAAAAAAAAAACTCCGTGGCGCCCCCTAGCCGGGCCACCTCGGCTCGGAGGCCGGGGACACAGCACCCTCTCGGCCTCAAAAGTGTCTATGGTCCCGCTGGCTGGGACCGGAGAGGAGGGAAGAAATAAAAAAAAAATAAAATAAAATAAAATAAAAAATTAAAAAAAAAAAAATTGGAAAAAAAAAAAAAAAATCCGGGACGGGGCCCAAGCCTTCTGGTCGACCTCATCCAGCTGCCACCAACCCCTCCTTGTGTCCCAATAGGTCGTACAGCCACCCTCCTCCCCTGAAGTTCTCCAGGTACAACCTCCTAGCTAGAGATGGTCCCCAGACAGGACGGCGTCTCCGTCGCGCACCCGCCTGCTTGCCTGTCACCCTCTCACCCTGGCCGGCTCACCACAGGCACTTCCCCGTCCTTTGTCACCAACCGGGGGACAGGAGCGTTGCGGAAACTTGTCGCCACTAGGTGTCGCCCGACAGCGATCTCGATCAAGCAAACCAATACAGACTGTCACGCGCCGCCGCCGCCACACACACTCATTCCGTCTCTCCGGAGTGACCTCCCTAGCTCAGGGGGACACTCACCCACGCACAACGGGGCAGGTACCCACCACTTCTCCCGAATGGCACAAACGGTCCCGGTTGTCCCGCCGGAACACAGTGAACGCGGGATGGACTCGGGGCCAACCCCCTCAGGCACCCAGAAAAGGAAAGTAGGACGGAGCGGTGAAAACAGGCCACCTCTAAGTGAAAGGACATGCACTCTCGAATCGGTTAACAATTAGCAAGGAACAGGCACAGTTAGGAAAAGGGAGCGTCCAAACTCCGTCGTGAGGGGAGGGTGGCGGCGACCTCAGTTCCACACCATTTTTAAATGGCTCACTCATTTTTAAAACCCTCCACCGATCCCGATGGGGGGGAGGGGGGTTGTTGTTGTTCTCTGTTCCTCGCTGCCACCGCCAGCCGGCACTCACCAAACCACACACCTGCCACCCTCTTTGGAAGACTAAACACAGAGAGTAAATTAAAAGAATGGTGGAATGATGGTGGAATGGTTAAAATTCCCGTGATTTGTTTTCACTCTGATCAAAACATACTTATTTTGTGCATTTGCATTCCCTTGTTCACACGTGCCTCTGTGTGTGTGGTGGGGGGAGGGAGGGAGGGAGGGAGGGAGGGAGGGAGGGAGAAAGAGAGAGAGACAGAGACAGAGAGACAGAGAGACAGAGAGAGAGAGAGAGCCAATTTAAAAAATAAAAACATGGTTAAATACAGCCACTTTGGGAAGATTGCTAGAGAGAATGCAGTCCAGAGTATGGAGGCCAGAGCTCTGGACGCTCTAGACCACAGGTCTCCCATCTCCCATATACCAGGCACCCAGCACCACCATCCCTACTTTGTTTGCTTGTGCGTTTGTTTGCTTGCTTGTTACATTAGTTTCATCCCAAGTTAATAATTATATATTTTTTTTTCTATGCACGTATTTAGTTGTGGCAGGGGAACTCCTTCTTTAGGACAGGCAGACTTAGCTAGTTAGTTAGCCAGTCAAAAGTACGTAAAAAATTTATATCAACATAAATATCATTCACTAAGAAATCCTATCTGAAGAAAAAGAAAGAAAGGAAGAAAGAAGGAAGGGAGGGAGGGAGGGAGGGAGAGAGAGAGAGAGAGAGAGAGAGAGAGAGAGAGAAAGAAAGAGGAAAACTGGCAGACTTAGTTTTAGTGTTTTTGTTATTGTTTATTCAAGATATTGTTTCAGGGCTGGAGAGACGGCTCAGCGGTGAAGAGCACTGACTGCTCTTCCAGAGATCCTTAGTTCAAATCCCAGCAACCACATGGTGGCTCACAACCATCTGTAATGGAATCCTCTCCTTGTGTGTTGAAGACAGTGACAGTGTGCTCATAAAATAAATAAACAATAAAAAATATGTTTGAAGATTAAAGAAAAAACTCTCTCTCTCTCTCTCTCTCTCTCTCTCTCACACACACACACACAAATAAACTCTGTAATAAAAATCAATGTGACTTCATGATCAAACTTCTATAGTCAATAGGACTAGAGAGAACACATGTCTGTAAAATAAAAGCAGAACCTTTTCTGCTTTGTTTTGTTTTGCCTCAAGGTACGTTTCTTTTGGTATAGCCCAGGCAGTCATGGAACTTGCTCCGTAGACTTATCTAGCCTCAAGCTCACAGAGGTCCACTCTGCCTGCCTCGGCCACCCACACAGCTCTCTCTGCTGACTATATGTCTGCATGCCAGAAGAGGGCACCAGAACCTAGGAGGACACACCACATGGCTCCTGAGAATCCAGGTTTTGACTTTAAAAAAAAAAAAAAAAATTCTGACAGCATAGAGGGTAGATATCTGCCTGCCAGGCTCTTCTAGTGCTGTTTAAGGTGGGGTAATAGCCATGTGAAGGAGACAAGGGGAGAGGAAAAATCGATTGGATGAGTAGTGCTGCTGAGATTAAGGAACACACACACACACACACACACACACACACACACACACACACACACACAGAGAGAGAGACAGAGACAGAGACAGACAGAGACAGACAGAGACAGTAAGACAAAGAGACAGAGAGAGAGAGATGACAGAGGGACACACCGAGGGAAAGACATCAGGACCAGCTGAATTTCTCAAGAAAAGAAAAGAAGAGAAAGGAAAAATGTTTTCTATATACACAAATCTGTATACATGATTTGTTATAGTGTCCCATTTGGGCACTTTGGATTCAACTGTGGATGGTTGTCAGCCAGCTTGGCTGACACCTGACCTCACCAAGATGGAGGCAGCCGGCCATTAGCCCTGATGTTCCAGGTCACTTCTGTTTCTCCCTTTCCCAGCCTCTAGGGAAACAGAACTTAATTAAACTCAGTTTGCACGTGCAGAAAGGTGAAGAGGCACCCAAAAGCAGCCAGAAGCCTCAGACCATCCACAGCCACATGTTCTCCTTCTGCCTATATTACTTCTAAATGATCGTATTTATTTATTTATTTATTTATTTATTTATTTACTTACTTACTTACTTACTTACTTACTTACTTTTTTTTCTTTCTTTTTTTTCGGAGCTGGGGACAGAACCCAGGGCCTTGCACTTGCTAGGCAAGCGCTCTACCACTGAGCTAAATCCCCAACCCCCTTACTTACTTACTTACTTACTTACTTACTTACTTACTTACTTATTTTTGTCATACTTAAACAATCGTTCGTCCTTGAATTCCTCCTGTATGCCAGGTAGACTTAGTCAGTCAGTCAGTCAGTCAGTCATTTAGCCAGGTCAAAATAGTTAAACATAAATATCAATAAAATCAATAAAAATCAAATGCAAACCCAATAGACAGTAAGTAAAATCGAATAAACCAAAAGATACATCATAAGCACAGAGTTTCAGCCGGACATTGAAAAGCAGCAGTTACCGAAGCAGTCTCCCTCCCACACCAACACACACACAGCTCGACCACCACCTTATCTGCACATTTTCAGCTCCTGCTTTCTAGAGTTACCAAGTTTATACACTACAGAGTTTAGCAAAGCAGGCCGGTTCACCGCACCCCCAGGGTCAGAGAACATGCTAGACCAGCTCTAGGGGATGGGCTGGGGGGCAGGGGAGGGTGGGAAGAGGGGAAACAGGCAGACTTAGGTATTCTAGTTTTGTTCATTCAAGATTCCACTTCTCTCTGTTGTAGCCCTGATAGACAGACAGGCAGGCAGGAATATTTGTTTGTTTGGCTTGGGGTTTGGGTTTGGTCCATTTGTTGGTGGATTTTGTTTTGTTTTGTTTCATTTTGTTTTTCGGGAAGTGTGGTGACTTAGTGCCTACACAAGCCAAGGCAGGAAAAATAAATAAGTAAAGATCTCTGAAACACAAATCTGGGGTGGGCTCTAGCATGGCCATGGACACACGCATGCACAGACGCACGCACGCACGCACGCACGCACGCATTGTAGACACGCACTCAAGGACACACTGGATTCTACAATGTTTGGTTTCTGAGTGTGTGTCATACAGAACCTAACAGAATATGTAATGAACTCTGGCAGTGACAGCAGAAACAACCTATGAGAAGGCGTCCTTGCAATATTAAAATGGCAGGCTAGCCAGGTGACAGTTATCTTAACCAATCTGATGTAGGCCTCATTCACACGGCATCTAGGCCTTAACAGTTAATTGTATCTGTTTCTTTATTTTCCTCTTAGGCCATCACATTGTTTTACCTAGACCTTTAACAGCCAGCAGCTACCAGCCTACAGCTACCAGTTTCTTTCTTTTCATAAAGAAACCCTGTCTGAAAAACTAGGGGAGGGAGACAAACAGATTAACAGATCTCTCTCTCTCTCTCTCTCTCTCTCTCTCTCTCTCTCTCTCTCTCGCTCTCTCGCTCTCTCGCTCTCTCGCTCTCTCGCTCTCTCGCTCTCTCGCTCTCTCGCTCTCTCGCTCTCTCGGCGCCTGTGTTTGTGTGTTCAACAGAGGAGGCAATGGCAGATAAATGTCTGCCCCTCCTCTGTAAGCCAGGCCACTCCATTACTGCCTTTCCTTTTTCTTAGTTTGTTTGGTTTATTCCAAGTTAATTGTATCTGTTTCTTTATTTTCCTCCTCATTTCTTTAGTTGAGTCAGGGGTCTTTGCACAAAAGCCCTGGAAATCAGTACCTGGATCAGGTCTGCAGCCTGCTCACAGAGTTCTACCCACCTTCACCTCTCAAGTGATGCAATCAAAGACATGCAGCACCACACCTGGCTTCTTTTCACATGTACATTTACTTTAGTTCCAATGCTCATTCAGGTCTGAGAGACGGGGGAGGGAAGGAGGGAAGAGAGACAGAGAGTGACAGAGAAACAGTTGACAGAGAGGGAGAATTGTAGGTTAATTATTGTTCCGTCTCCTCAATCACGGTCTACTGGTCGCCATCGTGGCAACCATGCCCCGCAACCCTACCTTCGGTAAGATCAAGCATAATGGCGGCAACCATATAATTCCTGCTTAGTCGCACTGAACACTCCGGTCATCACTACCTGTGGAGAATTGTAAGGGGGCTCCTCTGGTCTAGAGAGTAGTACCCTTGAATGAAATGAGGATCACAGCAAGCATTATTTGTTTTGAGATATAAGATGTGGAAAGAACTATATGTGTGGATTTACAGACAGACAGACAGACAGACAGACAGACAGACAGACAGACAGACAGACATACATACAGACAGAGAGGACAGGATAGGACAGGACAGGACAGGACAGGACAGGACAGGACAGGAGAAAAAAACAAGAACACAAACAAAAACTCAAAATGGAAGTCCGGTTCCAAATAGTCTCTGTCTGCCCTGTCGCTCTAGTGTTGGTGGTCCAGGTTATAAAAGCTTATACATGGGTGGGTGCGGGAAGTGCTGCTGGGTGTTCAGTTCAGGTCCAAGATTATTGCGGGTAACTAGACAACAAAGAAAGCAGTTAGACTGACTTCAACAGTGTTCGGTTTCTGAGTGTGTTATCACACAGAAGAGCCTAACAGAATATGTAATGAATTCTGGCAGCAACAGCAGAAACAACCAATGAGAAAGTGTCCTTATAATATTAGCAACTGCAACAAAATGGCAGACTAGCCAGCTAACAGTTCCCTAGCCATTAACTCATCTGACATAGGCCTTCTTCACGTTGCATCTAGATAGGTCTTCCTATCTTCCTCTCCAGTGCTGAGACCAAAGTGAGATCAAAGTCATGCATCACCATGGGTGCCTTCCTTTTCATTTCTTTTCTTTCATCCTAGGAAGTGAGTGTGTGTGTGTGTGTGTGTGTGTGTGTGTGTGTGTGTGTGTGTGTGTGTGTGTAAAGAGAGAGAGAAGGAGGGGGGGAGAGAGAGAGAGAGAGCTTTAGAGAGAGAGAGCTTTAGAGAGAGAGAGAGCTTTAAAATCAGCACTCAAGCCTTTTCTCTTCCTATCCCTATCCCAATCCCCCCCCCGAAACCAGCAGCAAAGCCACCAGCACTCGAGAGACAGAGGAAGATGAAATCTCTAGTCTGAGAAACAAGAGGAGGTAGATAAACATACCCCCCCCTCTCTCCTTCATAATTTGTTAAAGTGTTCCCTTTGTGTTGTGTGGACTCTACTTTATTAAGCAAGTTTCACATCGTACTATCTCCAAAGAGGAGTCAACAGTCTCTTGGCGTGCAGGCAGTTGTTGCCTGCTTTAAATATTTTTTGGTGTGTTTGTTTGTTTGTTTGTTTGTTTGTTTGTTTGTTTGTTTCAAAACCGAGGGCCTGCCTGCGTTCAACAGATCCAAACCCAGTTCTCAGAGGGGAAAATGGAGTCAAGTCCGAAGTCACTGGCATTTAGGTCATCGGCCATTGACAGTCATAGGAGATGGGAATATCGTCCTTTCTCCAATGGAGACTCACCTGGGTATGCATCAACCACATCTAAGGGCAGGCCTGGGTTAGTACGGGGTGGTGGATGGGGAGGAAGGATCTGGAAAGAGCTTTGCGATGGGAAACTATGATCAGAATGTTGCACAGAAAACAAAATTTGTATTTAAAAAGAAAAAAAAAAAAAGGCTATCCAAAAAATCTATCCAAAAATGAAAGGAAACAAAACAAAACAAAACAAAACAAAACAAAACAAAACAAAACAAAACAAAACCGACAGCAGAACTTTACTAACTGCAAATGCTCCATCTCCCTGTATCCAACCACTCCACTCCCAGATAGGTAGATGATAGTTTGCACTTCTGTCCCAGTTGGGTTAAGAAAAGGGGAACCACCTCTGTGGAGAGCCATCTCTCCAGCCCTTGACAAGCTTTATTTAACTAAACATTAAACATGAATCAGAAACGCCAAACCCTGTACATATATGGTCCAGATTCACCCTTACTTAGAAATCCCCGAGCTGGCAGGGCGAGGCTGGGAATTGAGAGTGAGCAAAAAGGGAGTCTGCCTCTTTCCCCCAGGGTGTGCTATCAACTCCATTACCATTTCCAAACAGCTGGGTGTGAGTCTAACTAAGGTTTCCTTCAGTCAGACATTTGCCAGGAGCCGGAGCCCTGACAGGACAGCGAGAGCGATGATCAGACATCATTTCACAGTGAAATCATCACTCGCTGATTTCAGGCAGAAAACTTTAGAAAACTCTAAACTCTAAAGAGGCACTGAAGCGTGCTAGGGCAGCGGCAGTACTTCCCCGACTGACCTTCAGGGACCTGCATATTCTCCAGCCCCGCCCCACCCCACCCCCTCTCAGCTAGCTCCTGTCCACCCCTCCCCCTCCCCCCCACATACAGGGAGGAGGCCTTGTGTGTGTGTGGGGGGGGGGGGCGGCAGCGGGAAGATGCAACTCTCTCTTGAGAGAGAGTTCGGGTCTCCCAAACAAATACATAACTAGAAACTTCATTTATTTACTTTATTTCATCGAGCATACCGTGGAAGAGGGAAAAGGAACAGGGAAGCTAGGCCAACTGGTCGAGCTCCTCCTTTCGTTTTGTTTCAAAAAGGAAAGGAAAAGCCAAAGAACCCCCTCTTTTTGGTGAAAGGAACAGAATGGTGAAAGTTGAAACATCGGCTCGCCACTTAATACTTTGGCTTTTAATAAAAGGGACAGCAGATCGACTTCCGAGTTGATTAAGAGAGAGAGAGAGAAAGAGAGAGAGAGAGAGAGAGAGAGAGAGAGAGAGAGAGAGAGAGAGAGAGAGAATAAAAACCACAAAAAAAACGTTTTGTCGACCAGCCTCCTTTTAAACCTCTGTTACACAGGAAGACTGGTCAACCTCATTCCCCCCTCCCCCCACTCACACACACACCCCTCCCCCTCCACGGAGAGGTTTAATGAGAGAAGAAAGGTAGAAGAAGAGAGTAAAGGCCAGTCATGAGCACGTGGAGAGAATTTGGGAGGGGAATGGGGAGAGAAGGGACAAAGGGGAAGAGGGGAAGAGAGGAAGAGCAAAAGAGCAAAGAGAGGAGCAAAGAGAGCCAACCTCATATTTTATTTTTTTTTTAAAGATTTATTTATTTTATTTATGCGTAAGAGTACACTGTAGCTATTTTCAGACACACCAGAAGAGAGCATCAGATCCCATTACAGATGGTTGTCAGCCACCTTGTGGTTGCTGGTAATTGAACTCAGGACCTCTGGGAGAAATTTGTGTGTGTGTGTGTGTGTGTGTGTGTGTGTGTGTGTGTGTGTGTGTGTGTGTGTGCCCGTTAGTTTAAAAATCTGCTGTAGACCTCCCTTTTAATATCTGTTTAACAAATATTTTTACCATATTTAAATTTTATTTATTTTATTTTACTTAAAAATAATAATGAATAAAGAGTCAATGTGAATAAACAATAAAACAAAAATCAAGGTGATCGGGGTTGGGGATTTAGCTCAGTGGTAGAGCGCTTGCCTAGCAAGAGTAAGGCCCTGGGTTCGGTCCCCAGCTCCGAAAAAAAGAAAAAAGAAAAAAAAAAAAAATCAAGGTGATCAACAGATACCGACGACTGACATGGAAAAAAGTTAATAGATCGCCATAAAAACAGAGTAAGTGCGATGTAAACAATAAAACAGATGGGATGGAGAGATGGCTCAGCGGTTAAGAGCACTGACCGCTCTCCCAGAGGTCCTGAGTTCAAATCCCAGCAACCACATGGTGGCTCACAACCATCTGTAATGAGATCTGATGCCCTCTTCTGGTGTGTCTGAAGACAGCTACAGTGTACTCACATGCGTTAAATAAATAAATTAAAAAAAAAAAGAAAACAATAAAGCAGAAATTAAGACGAGGGACACAGAAGGACAAGGGAGATAAAACAATTAAATGTTAACAGACATAAAGTGGGAACGACGGGGTTGGGGATTTAGCTCTGTGGTAGAGTGCTTGCCTAGCAAATGCAAGGCCCTGGGTTCAGTCCCCAGCTCTGAAAAAAGAAAAAAGAAAAAAGAAAAAAAAAGAAAAGCGGGAACGAGAGGAAGGGCAAATATAGACGACTGAAACGAAATGATGGAATAAATTTATAAAATAATAATAAAGTACGAGTAAATACGAATAAATGGCAAACTGGACTTTAATAAATGTTTAAATCAAGGTGAATGACAAATACAATTTAGACAAAAAGGTTTTGAAAAATGAAAAGAAATAGAAAGCATATATGAATCAATAACAAGACTGAAGTCACAATGGCCTTTGAAGTGACACGGACGACAAACGTGAAAAACATAAATGAAATAATTTCGACAGCCACGGACATTCACATGGTGTGTTGGGAAACACCGCAGTCTTTATTTGGCGAGTAAAAACGCCTCGGGGAACTCTGTACATAGGAGGCTGGGAGCATGAATCACTCTATCTATCTATCTATCTATCTATCTATCTATCTATCTATCTATCTATCTTTTTTTTTTATTTTTCTCTCCCTTACATCTTCCCACCATACCATACGTTTCTCCTTATACAAATCCATAGATTTATATATGTTCTTAATTTCATTTTTTTCCTCTGCCACACAGCCCACCACACAGAACCTCTAGATCTCGGGATCCCCTTCTGCCAGCACCAGTGGCAAGGGCACAGCTCCCCAGAGAATTAACTCGATCCGAACATAAGCGCGACAAGAAATTAAAAGTTAAATCGGAAGTGAAACTGAAAATGAAATTTTGGCCGAAAATAAAATAAAATGAAAGGTATAAGTTTTGTGACAATCAAATCATAAATCCCAATTGGGCAAAAAATAAAATTACAAAGTCAAAATTTTGTCCAGTCCACTGTGCTCCTGTGGAATCCCTCCCTGGAACTTGCTCGGTAGAGTAGTCTAGTCCCAAACTCACAGAGGTCTGCCCTGCCTTTCTCTGAAACCTACAGAGCCAGTCAAAACCTACAATCCTTTGTTGTTTGTTTGGCAGTTTGGCAGTTTGTTTGTTCCTGGACAAAAATGTGGGCTCTCTCTGATTCCTATATGTCTGCATGCCAGAAGAGGGCACCAGAACATAAGAGGACACACCACACAGCTCCTGAGAATCCAGAGGGTTTTTTTTGTTTTGTTTGTTTTGTTTGTTTTTTCTTCCTCTTTTCTTTTTTTCCGGAGCTGGGGACCTTGCTCTTCCCAGGGCCTTGCGCTTGCTAGGCAAGCGCTCTACCACTGAGCTAAATCCCCAACCCCGAGAATCCAGGTTTTTGACCAAAACAAAAAACAACAACAGGGGCTGGAGAGATGGCTCAGCGGTTAAGAGCACTGACTGCTCTTCCAGACGTCCTGAGTTCAATTGCCAGCAACCACATGGTGGCTCACAACCATCTGTAATGAGATCTGATTGATCTCTTCTGGTGTGTCTGAAGATAACTGCAGCATACTCAGATAAATAAAAAACAAATCTAAAAAAATTAAAAACAACAACAAAAAACACAAAAACAAACAAACAAACAAAACCCCCAAAACTAACAACCTAGAGGGTAGATATCTGCCTGCCCAGGTCTTCTAGTGCTATTTAAGGCTTCCTGTAGATAATAAAGCTTGTGTATCTTTTATCCAGGAACAGAATCATCAAGGCAGGGTAGGAGAGAAGCCCTGTTTGGGATTAAACGTTTCTACAACGTAACAGGAGGAGGCGGAGGGAGAGGGGCTCCTCAGACATAAATCTAAAATAGTACAATGGATCATTTTGAAGGCGTGTGGGAGACAGAGTTTTTCTCTGAGTGAGTGTGGAACTCACTGTCCCTGAGCTCAGCTTGTGATGAGAGAGAGAGAGAGAGAGAGAGAGAGAGAGAGAGAGAGAGACAGGGATCGAATTTTCTGTGTCTCTCTGTCTCTGTCTGTCTGTCTCTCTCTCTCTGTGTCTGTCTCTCTCTCTGTCTCCCTGTCTCTGTCTCTCTTCCTCTCTCTGTCTCTCTGTCTCTCTCTGTCTCTGTCTCTCCCCCCTCCCCCATGCGTGTGTTTGTGTGTTCAACCGAGGAGGCAATGGCAGATAAATGTCTGCCCCTCCTCTGTAAGCCAGGCCACTCCATTACTGCCTTTCCTTTTTCTTAGTTTGTTTGGTTTATTCCAAGTTAATTGTATCTGTTTCTTTATTTTCCTCCTCATTTCTTTAGTTGAGTCAGGGGTCTTTGCACAAAAGCCCTGGAAATCAGTACCTGGTTCAGGTCTGCAGCCTGCTCACAGAGTTCTACCCACCTTCACCTCTCAAGTGATGCAATCAAAGACATGCAGCACCACACCTGGCTTCTTTTCACATGTACATTTACTTTAGTTCCAATGCTCATTCAGGTCTGAGAGACGGGGGAGGGAAGGAGGGAAGAGAGACAGAGAGTGACAGAGAAACAGTTGACAGAGAGGGAGAATTGTAGGTTAATTATTGTTCCGTCTCCTCAATCACGGTCTACTGGTCGCCATCGTGGCAACCATGCCCCGCAACCCTACCTTCGGTAAGATCAAGCATAATGGCGGCAACCATATAATTCCTGCTTAGTCGCACTGAACACTCCGGTCATCACTACCTGTGGAGAATTGTAAGGGGGCTCCTCTGGTCTAGAGAGTAGTACCCTTGAATGAAATGAGGATCACAGCAAGCATTATTTGTTTTGAGATATAAGATGTGGAAAGAACTATATGTGTGGATTTACAGACAGACAGACAGACAGACAGACAGACAGACAGACAGACAGACAGAGAGGACAGGACAGGACAGGACAGGACAGGACAGGACAGGACAGGACAGGACAGGAGAAAAAAACAAGAACACAAACAAAAACTCAAAATGGAAGTCCGGTTCCAAATAGTCTCTGTCTGCCCTGTCGCTCTAGTGTTGGTGGTCCAGGTTATAAAAGCTTATACATGGGTGGGTGCGGGAAGTGCTGCTGGGTGTTCAGTTCAGGTCCAAGATTATTGCGGGTAACTAGACAACAAAGAAAGCAGTTAGACTGACTCCTACAGTGTTCGGTTTCTGAGTGTGTTATCACACAGAAGAGCCTAACAGAATATGTAATGAATTCTGGCAGCAACAGCAGAAACAACCAATGAGAAAGTGTCCTTATAATACTAGCAACTGCAACAAAATGGCAGACTAGCCAGCTAACAGTTCCCTAGCCATTAACTCATCTGACATAGGCCTTCTTCACGTTGCATCTAGATAGGTCTTCCTGTCTTCCTCTCCAGTGTGTGTGTGTGTGTGTGTGTGTGTGTGTGTGTGTGTGTGTGTGTGTGTGTGTGTGTGTAAAGAGAGAGAGAAGGAGGGGGGGAGAGAGAGAGAGAGCTTTAGAGAGAGAGAGCTTTAGAGAGAGAGAGAGCTTTAAAATCAGCACTCAAGCCTTTTCTCTTCCTATCCCTATCCCAACCCCCCCCCCCAAACCAGCAGCAAAGCCACCAGCACTCGAGAGACAGAGGAAGATGAAATCTCTAGTCTGAGAAACAAGAGGAGGTAGATAAACATACCCCCCCCCTCTCTCCTTCATAATTTGTTAAAGTGTTCCCTTTGTGTTGTGTGGACTCTACTGTATTAAGCAAGTTTCACATCGTACTATCTCCAAAGAGGAGTCAACAGTCTCTTGGCGTGCAGGCAGTTGTTGCCTGCTTTAAATATTTTTTGGTGTGTTTGCTTGTTTGTTTGTTTGTTTGTTTGTTTGTTTGTTTCAAAACCGAGGGCCTGCCTGCGTTCAACAGATCCAAACCCAGTTCTCAGAGGGGAAAATGGAGTCAAGTCCGAAGTCACTGGCATTTAGGTCATCGGCCATTGACAGTCATAGGAGATGGGAATATCGTCCTTTCTCCAATGGAGACTCACCTGGGTATGCATCAACCACATCTAAAGGCAGGCCTGGGTTAGTACGGGGTGGTGGATGGGGAGGAAGGATCTGGAAAGAGCTTTGCGATGGGAAACTATGATCAGAATGTTGCACAGAAAACAAAATTTGAACTTAAAAAAAAAAAGGCTCCCGATATCTATCCAAAAATGAAAGGAAATAAAAACCGACATCAGAACTTTACTAACTGCAAATGCTCCATCTCCCTGTATCCAACCACTCCACTCCCAGATAGGTAGATGATAGTTTGCACTTCTGTCCCAGTTGGGCTGTCGAGGTTAAGGAAAGGGGAACCACCTCTGTGGTTATGTGATCCACACACGAAATAAAATAAAAGGAGCGGATAAACGTGCCTGGCATTTTAAGATGCTCAATTTCTTTGCAAGCTTCATTTTGTTTCATTCTTTTAAAGGTTTACTTATTTATTTTCACTTACATTGAGTACACTAAAGCCCTTTTCACATACACAGGGCAGTAGAGTGCATGGGATATCCCTTTGCAGAGGGTTGTGAGCCACCATGTGGTTTCTGTGGAATCGAACTCAGGACCTCTGGAAGAGCAGAGCGGTGAGTGCTCTTAACCTCGGAGCCATCTCTCCAGCCCTTGACAAGCTTTATTTAACTAAACATTAAACATGAATCAGAAACGCCAAACCCTGTACATATATGGTCCAGATTCACCCTTACTTAGAAATCCCCGAGCTGGCAGGGCGAGGCTGGGAATTGAGAGTGAGCAAAAAGGGAGTCTGCCTCTTTCCCCCAGGGTGTGCTATCAACTCCATTACCATTTCCAAACAGCTGGGTGTGAGTCTAACTAAGGTTTCCTTCAGTCAGACTTTTGCCAGGAGCCGGAGCCCTGACAGGACAGCGAGAGCGATGATCAGACATCATTTCACAGTGAAATCATCACTCGCTGATTTCAGGCAGAAAACTTTAGAAAACTCTAAACTCTAAAGAGGCACTGAAGCGTGCTAGGGCAGCAGCAGTACTTCCCCGACTGACCTTCAGGGACCTGCATATTCTCCAGCCCCGCCCCACCCCACCCCCTCTCAGCTAGCTCCTGTCCACCCCTCCCCCTCCCCCCACATACAGGGAGGAGGCCTTGTGTGGGGGGGGGGCGGCGGGGAGATGCAACTCTCTCTTTTTTTTTTCCTTTTCTTTTTTTCTTTTCTCTCTTTCTTTCTTTCTTTCTTTCTTTCTTTCTTTTTTTTTTCTTTTTTTTTTCTTTTTCCGTAGCTGGGGACCGAACCCAGGGCCTTGCGCTTGCTAGGCAAGCGCTCTACCACTGAGCTAAATCCCCAACACCCGCAACTCTCTCTTGAGAGATAGTTCGGGTCTCCCAAACAAATACATAACTAGAAACTTCATTTGTTTACTTTATTTCATCGAGCATACCATGGAAGAGGGAAAAGGAACAGGGAAGCTAGGCCAACTGGTCGAGCTCCTCCTTTCGTTTTGTTTCAAAAAGGAAAGGAAAAGCCAAAGAACCCCCTCTTTTTGGTGAAAGGAACAGAATGGTGAAAGTTGAAACATCGGCTCGCCACTTAATACTTTGGCTTTTAATAAAAGGGACAACAGATCTCCCTCCTATTTGGTTAAAAAAAAAAAAAGGAATTAAAACACCACAAAAACGTGCTGTCAGCCAGATTCCCTTTAAACCTCCGTTATAGAGGAAGACGGGTTTTTTTTAAGCATCATTTTAAATATATAAATATGTATTTGTGTGTGTGTGTGTGTGTGTGTGTGTGTGTGTGTGTGTGTGTGTCCGTCCGTCCGTCAGTCAGTCAGTCAGTCAGTCAGTCAGTCAGTCAGTCAGTGTCTTCTGTATGGAGAGGATGTGCTGACTCTGAAGCTATGATCTAGACACTTTCTAGATCACAGTTAAAAAGTTTTTAATAACTGTGTGAAGGAGACAGGTAGGGGTGTGTGTGTGTGTGTGTGTGTGTGTGCATGCATGCATGTGGGGGGGAGGGGAGGCTTTGATATCAGCACTCAAGCTTTTTTACTTCCTATCCCAATCTCCCCAAACTACCATCAAAGCAGCACTAGGGAGGCAGAGAAAGGTGAATCTGAGAGTTTCAGTCCTTCCCGCCCTACAGACGAATACAGAGAAACCCAGTCTGAGAAACTAGGGGAAGGGGGAGGGGGAGAGAAAGAGAGAGAGAGAGAGAGAGAGAGAGAGAGAGAGAGAGAGAGAGAGAGAGATCAAATTCTCTTGTGTCTGTCTCTGTTTTTCTCTATTCTCTCTCTCTCTCTCTCTCTCTCTCTCTCTCTCTCTCGTTGTGTGTGTGTGTGTGTGTGTGTGTGTGTGTGTGTGTTTGTTTGTTTGTTTGTTTCAAAACCCAGAGCCTGTCTGTAACAGATCTAAACACAGTTCTTGAAGGGGAAAATGGAAACAATTCCATAGTCTCTGGCAATGAAGTCATCTCCCATTGAAAACCACAGGAGAGGGGAATATTGTCCTCAACTAGGCATATATCAACCAGTATTTCACAGGCAGACCTTCAGGGAGGTGCAGATTCACCAGCCCTACCCTCCCTCCCATCCCCCCAGCATCCCTGCTCATCTCCTGTCCACCATTTGTTGATTCATTGTTGCTGTTGCTGTTGCTGTTGCTGTTGCTGTTGCTGTTGCTGTTGCTGTTGCTGCTGCTGTTGTTGTTGTTGTTGTTGTTGTTGTTGTTGTTGTTGTTGTTCCTGGTGTGAAGAACACTGTGAGGTAGCCTTCCTCTAATAAACCCTCTGGTCTTTAGGGATCCTTCACCCACTCACTCTCTGCCAGACTGAGTTCACAGCAGAAAACGCGTTTTTGAGAGAAACATGTTCCTGGTCCTGTGTGCCCATATTGAGGGAGGCATGAGAAAGGGATAACAAGGAAGGGAGACCCGGCAGTGGTAGGGGGCTGGGATGGGGTCGGGGGTGGGTGTCCTAGCTTGCTAATCCAACTGACCCACTTGCTGTGTAAATAAATATTTTGCATTCTGTGTCCCTTGTTTGATTTCTCACTAAATTCCAGATTGTCAATCTCCCTGTGTCGATTGCACAAGAACCCAAATGGGGATGCTGGGTGGTGAGCTGATTCCTCCCTAGAACACCTGTGCACTCTCTCATAGTCTCTAAGCTCCTTGCTGGACTCTTTTGGGCTTGGACCTGGCTGTCTGTAAGCCAGGAAGGAAGGAAGGAAGGGAGGGAGGGAGGGAGGGAGGGAGGGAGGGAGGGAGGGAGGGAGGGAGGGAGGGACAGGCCTCAGTTGAGAATCCCAATTTTCTAGTTCACTGCATCTGATGGCTGGCTGACCCTTCCAGGTGAATTGTATTTTTTTTTTCCTTTTCACTCCTTTATTTGAGTCAGGGGTGTCTGCACATAGACCTGGAAATCAGTACCTAGATCAGGCCTGCCTGCCTGCCTGCCTGCCTGCCTGCCTGCCTGCCTGCCTGCCTGCCTGCCTTCCTCTATCTCACAGAGACACAGTTCTAAACACCTCTGCCTCTTGAATGATGGAAATAAAGACATGCACGAACACCTGGCTTCCTTTCATTGTACATTTAGCCTAATTTCAGTTTTATTCATGTCTGGGAGGGAGACTTGCTTGTGTGCTGTAGTTCAATTCCTTTCACTGTGTGGTTTCCCCACCACCTTGGCCACCATGCCACGTGGAAGAGAAGAAGAGATGAACCATATTGTTGGCACCCATATAACAAACACTTGGTTGCTTCCTCTGAGCCCTCTGAGTATCCTTACATCTCTGTATTTTAAAGTGGTTTTGTTTTGTTTTTTATTGCTGTCAAACTCTCTCTCTCTCTCTCTCTCTCTCTCTCTCTCTCTCTATCTATCTATCTATATGTGTGTGTGTGTGTGTGTGTGTGTGTGTGTGTGTGTGTGTGTGTGTGTGTATTTTTTTTCTTCCCCCAGAGCTGAGGACTGAACCCAGGTCCTTGAGCTTGCTAGGCAAGGACTCTACCACTGAGCTAAAACCCCAACCCCTATCTCTGTGTTTTAAAAAGTAGACTCTGGAGCAATACCGGGCAGGTCTCCAAGGCGGGTCCTTCGCTTTATTTTATTCTTTTTGTTTTTAATTGTTAAAGATTTGTTTGTTTGTTTGTTTGTTTGTTTGTTTTATGTCTATTCGAGTACCCTGTAGGTGTCTTCAGACACCCCAGAAGAGGGCATGATTGACAATTACAGATGGTTGCAAGCCGCCATGTGTTGGCTGGGTATTGAACTCAGGACCGCTGTAAGAGCAATCAGTGCTCTTAACGACGGTGCCATCTCTCCATCCACCTACTTTATTTTATTCTCTATGCTCTCTTGTGCGAGTCAAGGTCAAGCAGGCAAGAAACACCCAAACAGATTGGTCCATCACCACTTTCTGAATTCTTTTTGTTGTTGATGTCAGGGATGTAAAGCAAGTTTACCCATGAAGAATTGTAAGGGAGTCCTTCTGATTTAGAGAATAGCAGCCTTGAAATGAAATGAGAATCACAACAAGCATTTGTCTTATTGTTTTTGTTTTTTTCTTCCTTTTTCTTCGGAGCTGAGGACCGAACCCGGGGCCTTGTGCTTCCTAGGCAAGCGGTCTACCACTGAGCTAAATCCCCAACCCCTACATTTGTCTTAAAGTCTGAAAAACACAAAACAAAACAAAACAAAACAAAACAACAACAACAACAACAACAACAACCAAGAACAAACCATGAGACCGCAGAAATCCTCAGGCGGAGGAGTAAGGAGCTAGTTTTTATTGGTTAGGGTATTATTTGGTCGGGTGGGGGTAGGGGTGGGGGTGGGGGTGGGGGTGGGGGTGTTGTCCTTCCTACACCTCTCTTGCATGAATGAGCTGAACATTACTTAAGCTTGTGTCCAAAACTGTCCATTTTTTAGATTGATCCCAGGAGGGAGGGAGCGAGCCGGGGATACAGCACACCCTCTCTGGCCTCAGAGGTCCAGGCTCCCGCTGGCAGGGCCCGAAGGGACTCCTGGGGGGAAAAAAAAATAAAGTCTCCGAGGCACCACCTAGCCGGTTTTATTCTTGAAGAAAAGCAAACATACATAATGGAATAAGGGAAAGAAAAAACCCTGTTTTCTATATACACAAGCAGTCGTAATTTGTTATAGTGTCCCCTTTGCGTAGTTTGGATTCGATGACTTTATTTTATCAAGCAAGTTTTAAACAGCGGTAACTCCAAAGAGGAGTCAACAGCCCCTTTAAGTGCAGTCAGTCATTGACCCTTTGGTCTGTCTGTCTGTCTGTCTGTCTGTTTCAAAACGAGGGAGGGCCTGCCTGCCTGCCTGCCTGCCTGCCTGCCTGCCTGCCTGCCTGCCTGCCTGCGTGCCTGCATCAGATCTAAATACAGTTCTCAGAGGGGAAGACAGAGACAAGTCAGAAGTCACTAGCACTCAATGGACGACCACCAACCTAAGGGCAGGCCTAGGGTAGAATTTGATGGACGGACGGACGGACAGACGGACGGACGGACGGATGGACAGATGGACAGAAAGGATCTAGGAGGAGCTTTGGGAAAGATGAAAAGCCTCCATTTCCCCCCAAAAGAACGAGCCCCAACAGCTGGGCTCTTCGAGATGAGTTATAAGGGGAACCACACATACAGTTTTGTATCACACATACAGTTTGTCATCATCCGTCAATACCAGGTAGACTTTTCAACGTATGTAGGTAGCTGTTGACAGGTCAGTCCTTTACTAAGCCTCATGTAAGCTCTGCAGGGTAAGCCTCAGGAATTCATCTGTGCGTCCCGCAGGGTATGCTTTCTTGCTTTGTTAAAGGCTAGACTTTGGTTGCTGTCTGTCTGTCTGTCTGTCTGTCTGTCTGTCTGTCTGTCTGTCTGTCTGAATGAATGAATGAATGAGCGAGGGAATGAACGAATGAGGAGGGGATGCACATGCCTATGGTTTTAAGATGCTTAATTTCTTTACAAGGTTTATTTATTTAAACATTAAACATTGGGGTTGGGGATTTAGCTCAGTGGTAGAGCGCTTGCCTAGGAAGCACAAGGCCCTGGGTTCGGTCCCCAGCTCCGAAAATAAAATAAAATAAAATAAAATAAAATAAAATAAACATTAAACATTAATCGGAAATAATGGAGTCAGCAGTTAAGAGTTCTGACTGTGTTCTTCCAGAGGTCCTGAGTTCTATTCCCATGGTGGCTCACAACCCTCTGTTATGGGATCGATCTGCTGTGTGTCCGAAGACAGCTGCAGTGTGCTGTTTGTAGGGTAAAGAAAAAAATACTAAAGAAGAAAAAAAAAAAGAGAGAGAAAAAGTTAGAAGCACCAAGTCAAGTCATGTAAATATTGCCCACATTCGGATTTAGACATGCCTGAGCTGTCAGGGCGAGGCTGGCTGAGAGCGAATCAGTGAACGATCGGACTCTTCCTCTCTCTGTGAGGGTGTGTCATGAACTCTATTACCATTTCCAAAGAGTTAGGTATGCTGGAGCGAAGTGGACCGGAAAGCCAAGGGAGGAGAGGTATGCCTACACGAGTCCACCCAACCCCCCCGCCCCCCCCCCCGAGGGAGACATCCTCGAGTGGTGGGGGGAGGGGCGAAGGTGTGGAGGGATAATTTCCAACAAATAAATCCCAACAAATAAATTACTAGAGACTTGATTCATTGATTTACTTTAAATTTATTGAGTGTATCGGGAAAGAGGGAAAATGGGTCAAGGAGGGAGGGAGGGAGGGAGGGAGGGAGGGAGGGAGGGAGGGAGGGAGGGAGGGAGAGAGGGATATCTTTTCCTCCAAATCTGCTGGTATGTAGTCTCAGTGCGTCAGAAAAAAGACTGCTTCTGGCCTCCTTTCTGATTACCCCAAGGCAGTCTGGTCACCGTGCTGTAATAGAAAGGGAAACCACAGTCAAGTCATGGGAGCGAGCGAGCAAGCAAGCAAAAATCATAAACAAAAGCAAAAACACGTCTGTTAAGTTGAGCAGAGCAGAGCAGAGCAGAGCAGAGTAGGGCAAAGCAATACAAGGTCACATTCCACAAAGGCTGATATAGTCTGCCATCTTGGTCTACAGAGTGAAAAGTAGAAGGAGAAAATGAATATCGCTTTGTGTGTCACAAAGTTTTTAAGTTGTAAGGAACATTGCAGGGCTAAACCTTCAAATCCTCAAACCACCCAACCCAAGCTTTCCTCCTCCTCCTCCTCCTCCTCCTCCTCCTCCTCCTCCTCCTCCTCCTCCTCCTCACCCCCCATTGCCCCCCCCGTGTGGTGTGTGTGTGTGTGTGTGTGTGTGTGTGTGTGTGTGTGTGTGTGTGTGTGTGTGCGCACGAGCTCGAGCTCGGGCACGCATTTCTTTCACTGCACAACCATCATTGGAGGACGTTTAAA
>NW_028238917.1:40000-64297 GCF_021556685.1 Rattus norvegicus
AAGAGACCAGGCGAGACGCGCCGCCACGGCCGCGGCGGCCGGGACGCCCTTCAAACCGCAACTTCCTCCCGCCCGCCGGGCGGCCCTTCCCCCCAGGCACCCCGCGACCGCCCCGGGACCCGTGCGCGCCCGGCTGCCCCCCCGTGAGGAGGGGCCCGGCAGCACGGCCGCGGGTCGGCCAGACGAGGAGCGAGAGAGAAAGGAACGCCGGCGGGCGGGGAGGGGGAGCGAACCGACAGAACGAGGACCGTCGACGGCAGGGCGGGCCGCAGCGGCACCCCCCGCGGGAGACGCCTCACAAGGGACCGGGAGGCCGCTCGGGCGGCGACCGGGCACGCGAGCCAAGCCGGCGGGAATCACACTGCACCCAACCCGGAGCAGTCCCGCCACGCCCGCGGCACCGAGCCGACCCGAAACCAACGGACAACCCCCGGGAGCCCGAGGAGACGCCAGCCGACGCGAGAGAGAACCGAGGCAGACGCCGACGCCAACCGACGAAGACCCCCGCGTGGCAGCGGGTCCCAACGTCCGACGACGCGCCGGACGCGGCCGACCGCCGGTTCCCCCAAATAAGAAGTCCGCCCCCGAGAGCGAGGCCAACCCCGCGGTTCACGGACCCTCAAGAGCCCCGCGGAGGGGGAAGGGGGGGTAGGACGGCTCCCGCGATCTCCACCGGCCGTGGGAACGCTGCCGTGGAAGGGGGGGACGAGGCGGCAACCGCAGACGCCCGAGAGCACGCGGCACGCACCACACGCGACACGACCTCGCCGCGAGAGTGGCCGGGACGTGGACGCGCGTGGGAGGGACGCACACGCGACGGAGGGCACGGGGGGAAACGGAGGCGGGTGGGACCGGGAGCCCACCGCCGCCCTTCCAAACCCACCCGTCCCGCGACGACCCCTCGCGGTGAGGGGGGTACCGCGCACGCGGGCGTGTGCACGGCCCTTCCCCGCCACCTGCCACCAGAAACCCAATCTCCCCCACAAGCTCCGCACAGCGGCAGGTCGACAGAGCCCCGTCCCGCGTGATCCCTCCTCGTACTCGGAGCGGGGAGGCGCGGGTCGCGGTAGGCGAGAGAGCAAACGCTGCGCGCAGAAGGCTGAGGTCAGGGCGGGCAGCCGAGGGGACCATCCGGGAGAAGCCCCTCGGAGATCGTAAAGCCCTTTCCGAAGATAGCTAGAGAAGGCAAATTCCTCACTGAGGGCGGGACGAACCCAACACCGACGAGCAGCCAAGGGCTCCGTGCACGCAACGGGAAACGAGCAACAGGCGCGGGACAGAACGGGAAGGACCACGCGCCAGCTGGTGGGGGGTCTGCGGTATCGGCAAAGGTCTCTTTCTCCGGGGTCTTCTTGAGCATTCGCGGACCGGGGGGACCTGCGACAGGTCCCCGCCGAGAGCCAGGCCTCTTCAAGGCGCACACAAAGGAGGAGCCTTGACTTGAGGGAGTCCGGTCTTTAAAAAGGGCCAGCCGCGATCGCTCAGCACCACCCTAACCGCGCAGGGCCCGCGGGTGAAGGCACCAAAAACATAGGCACGGGGTGGGCGCTCACCCAACGGAAGGAGCCTTTTAACCGCACACTCAACTCCTCGACCCCCCCCCTTTCTGTCACCGTGCAGAAAGCCGGCAACTAGGACAAGGGAAAGCGTAAAGGCACAAGCACCATGGAGCACAGGAGGCACGCCGGGGAGCGGGAAGCGCCACCGCCAACTCAGAAGCGGGCACCTTGGTGGTCAAAGCCCGGAACGCTCCAGGAGCACCGCAAGGCTCACACGAAGCAGGGCGCGTGCACACACCATTCGGGAAGGGTATGCACCGCAGCGGGTCTACCACCTTCCCCCGGCACGGGGGAAGAGGGCCGCGAAGCAGTGAACGGCGTGGGGGCAAGCGCCCCCGACACGTCCACAGGGACACCGCGAACCACAGCAACAAGTGTGCGCGGGTCAGCGCTCGTGCCGGACAGCCGCACCCCTGACTTCCACACACCACCCTGCAAAGGAATGGGGAGGAGAGACGAGGGGCCCGCTGGCAGAACGAGAAGAGCGGTCGCCATTCGCGCTGAATGACCATTCGCCATGAATGTCCGTCCCTCGCCTGGCGCGGCTTAGGCCCCGGCCCGAAGAGAACGCGGCAGCACCACATCGATCCAACGGGAGCGAGACACGCCATGCATCGGGAACAACGGGCGTGAGAGCTTTCTAACAACGCACTGGACGGGAATACGAGCGAGAAGAGCGAGAGAGAGCACGGGAAGAAGTCGCTAACACTGCCACACACACAAAAAAAAAAATTTACCCTTCTCGAGGGCGAGAAAAAAAAGGAAGCGTTGCACTCGGGAGGCACGTGGCGTGGAAGAACGGGACTCAACGGGCAGCGGAGGTTCGGGAACTCCTTCAAAAAAAAATAAAAATAAAAAATAAAAAATAAAAATAAAAAAATAAAATCCCCTTCGAAGGAGAAAAGGTGCAACTCGGGAGGCACACAGCAGGAAAGAAAGGGACACACCACCAAGCAGCGGAGGTTCGGGAACTCCTTCCAAAAAACAAAAAAAAAAAAAAACAAAAAACAAAAAAAAAAAAACAAATAAAAAAACCGGTCGGCCGCAGAGGAGCACGCCAGGGGGTCACTAGCACCAAACGGGAAAACCCTTCCAGTCGCACTCGGCACCAACGACTCCTACCGGTAACGGACGACAACCACCACGGGGAAATCGGGAACGCCTGACACGCGGGACGGTTGTCATAAAGCTGCCCCACAGAGCACAGGCAAGCAAGCACGGGAAAGCAGGAAGCGCGTACTCATGGGGGGACGCTAAGCTTCAAGCATCGAAGAGGCCCATGCGCAGAAGAAAAGAGCTAGGGCTGGACAAGCAAACAGCCTTGGTGCAAGCCTCTTCCAACGTCCTTTAATGACAAAAAGAGTCAAAAGGACAGCGTGTCAGCATATATCTCCAGGTACAATAAGGACAGATAGCAAAGATGAAAAGTGTAAAAGACACAGGGATAAACATGACAGGCCACACGGAACGTCTGGAAGTCATGTTCGGTGACGTGTCCCCAAGAGGTCCCCATGTAGAAAGAGAACCGGACCGCAAAGGAACAACTGGTCGACCTTAGAACCCTGAGTGCTCACAGACCGAGGAGGCCATGGTAGATAGCCTGGAACACAGCTTCCCCTCGGCCTCAGAAGTCCATGCTCCCGCTGGCAGGGACCGGGGAGGATCCTGGAAAAAATAAAGTCTCGGAGGCGCCCCCTAGCCGGGACACCTCGGCTCGGAGGCCGGGGACACAGCACCCTCTCGGCCTCAGAGGTCCAGGCTCCCGCTATCAGGGACCGAAGGGACTCCTGGAAAAGAAAAAAAAAAAAATCCGTGGCGCCACCTAGCCGGGCCACCTCGGCTCGGAGGCCGGGGACACAGCACCCTCTCGGCCTCAAAAGTGTCTATGGTCCCGCTGGCTGGGACCGAAGGGACTCCTGGAAAAGAAAAAAAAAAAAAAAAAAACTCCGTGGCGCCCCCTAGCCGGGCCACCTCGGCTCGGAGGCCGGGGACACAGCACCCTCTCGGCCTCAGAGGTCCAGGCTCCCGCTATCAGGGACCGAAGGGACTCCTGGAAAAGAAAAAGAAAAAAAAAAAAAAACTCCGTGGCGCCCCCTAGCCGGGCCACCTCGGCTCGGAGGCCGGGGACACAGCACCCTCTCGGCCTCAGAGGTCCAGGCTCCCGCTATCAGGGACCGAAGGGACTCCTGGAAAAGAAAAAGAAAAAAAAAAAAAACTCCGTGGCGCCCCCTAGCCGGGCCACCTCGGCTCGGAGGCCGGGGACACAGCACCCTCTCGGCCTCAGAGGTCCAGGCTCCCGCTATCAGGGACCGAAGGGACTCCTGGAAAAGAAAAAAAAAAAAAAAACTCCGTGGCGCCCCCTAGCCGGGCCACCTCGG
Source organism: Rattus norvegicus (assembly GCF_021556685.1). Taxonomy (NCBI): domain Eukaryota; kingdom Metazoa; phylum Chordata; class Mammalia; order Rodentia; family Muridae; genus Rattus; species Rattus norvegicus. The sequence goes on from NW_028238917.1 coordinate 43,938, forward strand.
CTCGGAGGCCGGGGACACAGCACCCTCTCGGCCTCAGAGGTCCAGGCTCCCGCTATCAGGGACCGAAGGGACTCCTGGAAAAGAAAAAAAAAAAATCCGTGGCGCCACCTAGCCGGGCCACCTCGGCTCGGAGGCCGGGGACACAGCACCCTCTCGGCCTCAAAAGTGTCTATGGTCCCGCTGGCTGGGACCGAAGGGACTCCTGGAAAAGAAAAAAAAAAAAAAAAAAACTCCGTGGCGCCCCCTAGCCGGGCCACCTCGGCTCGGAGGCCGGGGACACAGCACCCTCTCGGCCTCAGAGGTCCAGGCTCCCGCTATCAGGGACCGAAGGGACTCCTGGAAAAGAAAAAGAAAAAAATCCGTGGCGCCACCTAGCCGGGCCACCTCGGCTCGGAGGCCGGGGACACAGCACCCTCTCGGCCTCAAAAGTGTCTATGGTCCCGCTGGCTGGGACCGAAGGGACTCCTGGAAAAGAAAAAAAAAAAAAAAACTCCGTGGCGCCCCCTAGCCGGGCCACCTCGGCTCGGAGGCCGGGGACACAGCACCCTCTCGGCCTCAAAAGTGTCTATGGTCCCGCTGGCTGGGACCGGAGAGGAGGGAAGAAATAAAAAAAAAATAAAATAAAATAAAATAAAAAATTAAAAAAAAAAAAATTGGAAAAAAAAAAAAAAAATCCGGGACGGGGCCCAAGCCTTCTGGTCGACCTCATCCAGCTGCCACCAACCCCTCCTTGTGTCCCAATAGGTCGTACAGCCACCCTCCTCCCCTGAAGTTCTCCAGGTACAACCTCCTAGCTAGAGATGGTCCCCAGACAGGACGGCGTCTCCGTCGCGCACCCGCCTGCTTGCCTGTCACCCTCTCACCCTGGCCGGCTCACCACAGGCACTTCCCCGTCCTTTGTCACCAACCGGGGGACAGGAGCGTTGCGGAAACTTGTCGCCACTAGGTGTCGCCCGACAGCGATCTCGATCAAGCAAACCAATACAGACTGTCACGCGCCGCCGCCGCCACACACACTCATTCCGTCTCTCCGGAGTGACCTCCCTAGCTCAGGGGGACACTCACCCACGCACAACGGGGCAGGTACCCACCACTTCTCCCGAATGGCACAAACGGTCCCGGTTGTCCCGCCGGAACACAGTGAACGCGGGATGGACTCGGGGCCAACCCCCTCAGGCACCCAGAAAAGGAAAGTAGGACGGAGCGGTGAAAACAGGCCACCTCTAAGTGAAAGGACATGCACTCTCGAATCGGTTAACAATTAGCAAGGAACAGGCACAGTTAGGAAAAGGGAGCGTCCAAACTCCGTCGTGAGGGGAGGGTGGCGGCGACCTCAGTTCCACACCATTTTTAAATGGCTCACTCATTTTTAAAACCCTCCACCGATCCCGATGGGGGGGAGGGGGGTTGTTGTTGTTCTCTGTTCCTCGCTGCCACCGCCAGCCGGCACTCACCAAACCACACACCTGCCACCCTCTTTGGAAGACTAAACACAGAGAGTAAATTAAAAGAATGGTGGAATGATGGTGGAATGGTTAAAATTCCCGTGATTTGTTTTCACTCTGATCAAAACATACTTATTTTGTGCATTTGCATTCCCTTGTTCACACGTGCCTCTGTGTGTGTGGTGGGGGGAGGGAGGGAGGGAGGGAGGGAGGGAGGGAGGGAGAAAGAGAGAGAGACAGAGACAGAGAGACAGAGAGACAGAGAGAGAGAGAGAGCCAATTTAAAAAATAAAAACATGGTTAAATACAGCCACTTTGGGAAGATTGCTAGAGAGAATGCAGTCCAGAGTATGGAGGCCAGAGCTCTGGACGCTCTAGACCACAGGTCTCCCATCTCCCATATACCAGGCACCCAGCACCACCATCCCTACTTTGTTTGCTTGTGCGTTTGTTTGCTTGCTTGTTACATTAGTTTCATCCCAAGTTAATAATTATATATTTTTTTTTCTATGCACGTATTTAGTTGTGGCAGGGGAACTCCTTCTTTAGGACAGGCAGACTTAGCTAGTTAGTTAGCCAGTCAAAAGTACGTAAAAAATTTATATCAACATAAATATCATTCACTAAGAAATCCTATCTGAAGAAAAAGAAAGAAAGGAAGAAAGAAGGAAGGGAGGGAGGGAGGGAGGGAGAGAGAGAGAGAGAGAGAGAGAGAGAGAGAGAGAAAGAAAGAGGAAAACTGGCAGACTTAGTTTTAGTGTTTTTGTTATTGTTTATTCAAGATATTGTTTCAGGGCTGGAGAGACGGCTCAGCGGTGAAGAGCACTGACTGCTCTTCCAGAGATCCTTAGTTCAAATCCCAGCAACCACATGGTGGCTCACAACCATCTGTAATGGAATCCTCTCCTTGTGTGTTGAAGACAGTGACAGTGTGCTCATAAAATAAATAAACAATAAAAAATATGTTTGAAGATTAAAGAAAAAACTCTCTCTCTCTCTCTCTCTCTCTCTCTCTCACACACACACACACAAATAAACTCTGTAATAAAAATCAATGTGACTTCATGATCAAACTTCTATAGTCAATAGGACTAGAGAGAACACATGTCTGTAAAATAAAAGCAGAACCTTTTCTGCTTTGTTTTGTTTTGCCTCAAGGTACGTTTCTTTTGGTATAGCCCAGGCAGTCATGGAACTTGCTCCGTAGACTTATCTAGCCTCAAGCTCACAGAGGTCCACTCTGCCTGCCTCGGCCACCCACACAGCTCTCTCTGCTGACTATATGTCTGCATGCCAGAAGAGGGCACCAGAACCTAGGAGGACACACCACATGGCTCCTGAGAATCCAGGTTTTGACTTTAAAAAAAAAAAAAAAAATTCTGACAGCATAGAGGGTAGATATCTGCCTGCCAGGCTCTTCTAGTGCTGTTTAAGGTGGGGTAATAGCCATGTGAAGGAGACAAGGGGAGAGGAAAAATCGATTGGATGAGTAGTGCTGCTGAGATTAAGGAACACACACACACACACACACACACACACACACACACACACACACACACAGAGAGAGAGACAGAGACAGAGACAGACAGAGACAGACAGAGACAGTAAGACAAAGAGACAGAGAGAGAGAGATGACAGAGGGACACACCGAGGGAAAGACATCAGGACCAGCTGAATTTCTCAAGAAAAGAAAAGAAGAGAAAGGAAAAATGTTTTCTATATACACAAATCTGTATACATGATTTGTTATAGTGTCCCATTTGGGCACTTTGGATTCAACTGTGGATGGTTGTCAGCCAGCTTGGCTGACACCTGACCTCACCAAGATGGAGGCAGCCGGCCATTAGCCCTGATGTTCCAGGTCACTTCTGTTTCTCCCTTTCCCAGCCTCTAGGGAAACAGAACTTAATTAAACTCAGTTTGCACGTGCAGAAAGGTGAAGAGGCACCCAAAAGCAGCCAGAAGCCTCAGACCATCCACAGCCACATGTTCTCCTTCTGCCTATATTACTTCTAAATGATCGTATTTATTTATTTATTTATTTATTTATTTATTTACTTACTTACTTACTTACTTACTTACTTACTTTTTTTTCTTTCTTTTTTTTCGGAGCTGGGGACAGAACCCAGGGCCTTGCACTTGCTAGGCAAGCGCTCTACCACTGAGCTAAATCCCCAACCCCCTTACTTACTTACTTACTTACTTACTTACTTACTTACTTACTTATTTTTGTCATACTTAAACAATCGTTCGTCCTTGAATTCCTCCTGTATGCCAGGTAGACTTAGTCAGTCAGTCAGTCAGTCAGTCATTTAGCCAGGTCAAAATAGTTAAACATAAATATCAATAAAATCAATAAAAATCAAATGCAAACCCAATAGACAGTAAGTAAAATCGAATAAACCAAAAGATACATCATAAGCACAGAGTTTCAGCCGGACATTGAAAAGCAGCAGTTACCGAAGCAGTCTCCCTCCCACACCAACACACACACAGCTCGACCACCACCTTATCTGCACATTTTCAGCTCCTGCTTTCTAGAGTTACCAAGTTTATACACTACAGAGTTTAGCAAAGCAGGCCGGTTCACCGCACCCCCAGGGTCAGAGAACATGCTAGACCAGCTCTAGGGGATGGGCTGGGGGGCAGGGGAGGGTGGGAAGAGGGGAAACAGGCAGACTTAGGTATTCTAGTTTTGTTCATTCAAGATTCCACTTCTCTCTGTTGTAGCCCTGATAGACAGACAGGCAGGCAGGAATATTTGTTTGTTTGGCTTGGGGTTTGGGTTTGGTCCATTTGTTGGTGGATTTTGTTTTGTTTTGTTTCATTTTGTTTTTCGGGAAGTGTGGTGACTTAGTGCCTACACAAGCCAAGGCAGGAAAAATAAATAAGTAAAGATCTCTGAAACACAAATCTGGGGTGGGCTCTAGCATGGCCATGGACACACGCATGCACAGACGCACGCACGCACGCACGCACGCACGCATTGTAGACACGCACTCAAGGACACACTGGATTCTACAATGTTTGGTTTCTGAGTGTGTGTCATACAGAACCTAACAGAATATGTAATGAACTCTGGCAGTGACAGCAGAAACAACCTATGAGAAGGCGTCCTTGCAATATTAAAATGGCAGGCTAGCCAGGTGACAGTTATCTTAACCAATCTGATGTAGGCCTCATTCACACGGCATCTAGGCCTTAACAGTTAATTGTATCTGTTTCTTTATTTTCCTCTTAGGCCATCACATTGTTTTACCTAGACCTTTAACAGCCAGCAGCTACCAGCCTACAGCTACCAGTTTCTTTCTTTTCATAAAGAAACCCTGTCTGAAAAACTAGGGGAGGGAGACAAACAGATTAACAGATCTCTCTCTCTCTCTCTCTCTCTCTCTCTCTCTCTCTCTCTCTCTCGCTCTCTCGCTCTCTCGCTCTCTCGCTCTCTCGCTCTCTCGCTCTCTCGCTCTCTCGCTCTCTCGCTCTCTCGGCGCCTGTGTTTGTGTGTTCAACAGAGGAGGCAATGGCAGATAAATGTCTGCCCCTCCTCTGTAAGCCAGGCCACTCCATTACTGCCTTTCCTTTTTCTTAGTTTGTTTGGTTTATTCCAAGTTAATTGTATCTGTTTCTTTATTTTCCTCCTCATTTCTTTAGTTGAGTCAGGGGTCTTTGCACAAAAGCCCTGGAAATCAGTACCTGGATCAGGTCTGCAGCCTGCTCACAGAGTTCTACCCACCTTCACCTCTCAAGTGATGCAATCAAAGACATGCAGCACCACACCTGGCTTCTTTTCACATGTACATTTACTTTAGTTCCAATGCTCATTCAGGTCTGAGAGACGGGGGAGGGAAGGAGGGAAGAGAGACAGAGAGTGACAGAGAAACAGTTGACAGAGAGGGAGAATTGTAGGTTAATTATTGTTCCGTCTCCTCAATCACGGTCTACTGGTCGCCATCGTGGCAACCATGCCCCGCAACCCTACCTTCGGTAAGATCAAGCATAATGGCGGCAACCATATAATTCCTGCTTAGTCGCACTGAACACTCCGGTCATCACTACCTGTGGAGAATTGTAAGGGGGCTCCTCTGGTCTAGAGAGTAGTACCCTTGAATGAAATGAGGATCACAGCAAGCATTATTTGTTTTGAGATATAAGATGTGGAAAGAACTATATGTGTGGATTTACAGACAGACAGACAGACAGACAGACAGACAGACAGACAGACAGACAGACATACATACAGACAGAGAGGACAGGATAGGACAGGACAGGACAGGACAGGACAGGACAGGACAGGAGAAAAAAACAAGAACACAAACAAAAACTCAAAATGGAAGTCCGGTTCCAAATAGTCTCTGTCTGCCCTGTCGCTCTAGTGTTGGTGGTCCAGGTTATAAAAGCTTATACATGGGTGGGTGCGGGAAGTGCTGCTGGGTGTTCAGTTCAGGTCCAAGATTATTGCGGGTAACTAGACAACAAAGAAAGCAGTTAGACTGACTTCAACAGTGTTCGGTTTCTGAGTGTGTTATCACACAGAAGAGCCTAACAGAATATGTAATGAATTCTGGCAGCAACAGCAGAAACAACCAATGAGAAAGTGTCCTTATAATATTAGCAACTGCAACAAAATGGCAGACTAGCCAGCTAACAGTTCCCTAGCCATTAACTCATCTGACATAGGCCTTCTTCACGTTGCATCTAGATAGGTCTTCCTATCTTCCTCTCCAGTGCTGAGACCAAAGTGAGATCAAAGTCATGCATCACCATGGGTGCCTTCCTTTTCATTTCTTTTCTTTCATCCTAGGAAGTGAGTGTGTGTGTGTGTGTGTGTGTGTGTGTGTGTGTGTGTGTGTGTGTGTGTAAAGAGAGAGAGAAGGAGGGGGGGAGAGAGAGAGAGAGAGCTTTAGAGAGAGAGAGCTTTAGAGAGAGAGAGAGCTTTAAAATCAGCACTCAAGCCTTTTCTCTTCCTATCCCTATCCCAATCCCCCCCCCGAAACCAGCAGCAAAGCCACCAGCACTCGAGAGACAGAGGAAGATGAAATCTCTAGTCTGAGAAACAAGAGGAGGTAGATAAACATACCCCCCCCTCTCTCCTTCATAATTTGTTAAAGTGTTCCCTTTGTGTTGTGTGGACTCTACTTTATTAAGCAAGTTTCACATCGTACTATCTCCAAAGAGGAGTCAACAGTCTCTTGGCGTGCAGGCAGTTGTTGCCTGCTTTAAATATTTTTTGGTGTGTTTGTTTGTTTGTTTGTTTGTTTGTTTGTTTGTTTGTTTCAAAACCGAGGGCCTGCCTGCGTTCAACAGATCCAAACCCAGTTCTCAGAGGGGAAAATGGAGTCAAGTCCGAAGTCACTGGCATTTAGGTCATCGGCCATTGACAGTCATAGGAGATGGGAATATCGTCCTTTCTCCAATGGAGACTCACCTGGGTATGCATCAACCACATCTAAGGGCAGGCCTGGGTTAGTACGGGGTGGTGGATGGGGAGGAAGGATCTGGAAAGAGCTTTGCGATGGGAAACTATGATCAGAATGTTGCACAGAAAACAAAATTTGTATTTAAAAAGAAAAAAAAAAAAAGGCTATCCAAAAAATCTATCCAAAAATGAAAGGAAACAAAACAAAACAAAACAAAACAAAACAAAACAAAACAAAACAAAACAAAACCGACAGCAGAACTTTACTAACTGCAAATGCTCCATCTCCCTGTATCCAACCACTCCACTCCCAGATAGGTAGATGATAGTTTGCACTTCTGTCCCAGTTGGGTTAAGAAAAGGGGAACCACCTCTGTGGAGAGCCATCTCTCCAGCCCTTGACAAGCTTTATTTAACTAAACATTAAACATGAATCAGAAACGCCAAACCCTGTACATATATGGTCCAGATTCACCCTTACTTAGAAATCCCCGAGCTGGCAGGGCGAGGCTGGGAATTGAGAGTGAGCAAAAAGGGAGTCTGCCTCTTTCCCCCAGGGTGTGCTATCAACTCCATTACCATTTCCAAACAGCTGGGTGTGAGTCTAACTAAGGTTTCCTTCAGTCAGACATTTGCCAGGAGCCGGAGCCCTGACAGGACAGCGAGAGCGATGATCAGACATCATTTCACAGTGAAATCATCACTCGCTGATTTCAGGCAGAAAACTTTAGAAAACTCTAAACTCTAAAGAGGCACTGAAGCGTGCTAGGGCAGCGGCAGTACTTCCCCGACTGACCTTCAGGGACCTGCATATTCTCCAGCCCCGCCCCACCCCACCCCCTCTCAGCTAGCTCCTGTCCACCCCTCCCCCTCCCCCCCACATACAGGGAGGAGGCCTTGTGTGTGTGTGGGGGGGGGGGGCGGCAGCGGGAAGATGCAACTCTCTCTTGAGAGAGAGTTCGGGTCTCCCAAACAAATACATAACTAGAAACTTCATTTATTTACTTTATTTCATCGAGCATACCGTGGAAGAGGGAAAAGGAACAGGGAAGCTAGGCCAACTGGTCGAGCTCCTCCTTTCGTTTTGTTTCAAAAAGGAAAGGAAAAGCCAAAGAACCCCCTCTTTTTGGTGAAAGGAACAGAATGGTGAAAGTTGAAACATCGGCTCGCCACTTAATACTTTGGCTTTTAATAAAAGGGACAGCAGATCGACTTCCGAGTTGATTAAGAGAGAGAGAGAGAAAGAGAGAGAGAGAGAGAGAGAGAGAGAGAGAGAGAGAGAGAGAGAGAGAGAGATAAAAACCACAAAAAAAACGTTTTGTCGACCAGCCTCCTTTTAAACCTCTGTTACACAGGAAGACTGGTCAACCTCATTCCCCCCTCCCCCCACTCACACACACACCCCTCCCCCTCCACGGAGAGGTTTAATGAGAGAAGAAAGGTAGAAGAAGAGAGTAAAGGCCAGTCATGAGCACGTGGAGAGAATTTGGGAGGGGAATGGGGAGAGAAGGGACAAAGGGGAAGAGGGGAAGAGAGGAAGAGCAAAAGAGCAAAGAGAGGAGCAAAGAGAGCCAACCTCATATTTTATTTTTTTTTTAAAGATTTATTTATTTTATTTATGCGTAAGAGTACACTGTAGCTATTTTCAGACACACCAGAAGAGAGCATCAGATCCCATTACAGATGGTTGTCAGCCACCTTGTGGTTGCTGGTAATTGAACTCAGGACCTCTGGGAGAAATTTGTGTGTGTGTGTGTGTGTGTGTGTGTGTGTGTGTGTGTGTGTGTGTGTGTGTGTGCCCGTTAGTTTAAAAATCTGCTGTAGACCTCCCTTTTAATATCTGTTTAACAAATATTTTTACCATATTTAAATTTTATTTATTTTATTTTACTTAAAAATAATAATGAATAAAGAGTCAATGTGAATAAACAATAAAACAAAAATCAAGGTGATCGGGGTTGGGGATTTAGCTCAGTGGTAGAGCGCTTGCCTAGCAAGAGTAAGGCCCTGGGTTCGGTCCCCAGCTCCGAAAAAAAGAAAAAAGAAAAAAAAAAAAAATCAAGGTGATCAACAGATACCGACGACTGACATGGAAAAAAGTTAATAGATCGCCATAAAAACAGAGTAAGTGCGATGTAAACAATAAAACAGATGGGATGGAGAGATGGCTCAGCGGTTAAGAGCACTGACCGCTCTCCCAGAGGTCCTGAGTTCAAATCCCAGCAACCACATGGTGGCTCACAACCATCTGTAATGAGATCTGATGCCCTCTTCTGGTGTGTCTGAAGACAGCTACAGTGTACTCACATGCGTTAAATAAATAAATTAAAAAAAAAAAGAAAACAATAAAGCAGAAATTAAGACGAGGGACACAGAAGGACAAGGGAGATAAAACAATTAAATGTTAACAGACATAAAGTGGGAACGACGGGGTTGGGGATTTAGCTCTGTGGTAGAGTGCTTGCCTAGCAAATGCAAGGCCCTGGGTTCAGTCCCCAGCTCTGAAAAAAGAAAAAAGAAAAAAGAAAAAAAAAGAAAAGCGGGAACGAGAGGAAGGGCAAATATAGACGACTGAAACGAAATGATGGAATAAATTTATAAAATAATAATAAAGTACGAGTAAATACGAATAAATGGCAAACTGGACTTTAATAAATGTTTAAATCAAGGTGAATGACAAATACAATTTAGACAAAAAGGTTTTGAAAAATGAAAAGAAATAGAAAGCATATATGAATCAATAACAAGACTGAAGTCACAATGGCCTTTGAAGTGACACGGACGACAAACGTGAAAAACATAAATGAAATAATTTCGACAGCCACGGACATTCACATGGTGTGTTGGGAAACACCGCAGTCTTTATTTGGCGAGTAAAAACGCCTCGGGGAACTCTGTACATAGGAGGCTGGGAGCATGAATCACTCTATCTATCTATCTATCTATCTATCTATCTATCTATCTATCTATCTATCTTTTTTTTTTATTTTTCTCTCCCTTACATCTTCCCACCATACCATACGTTTCTCCTTATACAAATCCATAGATTTATATATGTTCTTAATTTCATTTTTTTCCTCTGCCACACAGCCCACCACACAGAACCTCTAGATCTCGGGATCCCCTTCTGCCAGCACCAGTGGCAAGGGCACAGCTCCCCAGAGAATTAACTCGATCCGAACATAAGCGCGACAAGAAATTAAAAGTTAAATCGGAAGTGAAACTGAAAATGAAATTTTGGCCGAAAATAAAATAAAATGAAAGGTATAAGTTTTGTGACAATCAAATCATAAATCCCAATTGGGCAAAAAATAAAATTACAAAGTCAAAATTTTGTCCAGTCCACTGTGCTCCTGTGGAATCCCTCCCTGGAACTTGCTCGGTAGAGTAGTCTAGTCCCAAACTCACAGAGGTCTGCCCTGCCTTTCTCTGAAACCTACAGAGCCAGTCAAAACCTACAATCCTTTGTTGTTTGTTTGGCAGTTTGGCAGTTTGTTTGTTCCTGGACAAAAATGTGGGCTCTCTCTGATTCCTATATGTCTGCATGCCAGAAGAGGGCACCAGAACATAAGAGGACACACCACACAGCTCCTGAGAATCCAGAGGGTTTTTTTTGTTTTGTTTGTTTTGTTTGTTTTTTCTTCCTCTTTTCTTTTTTTCCGGAGCTGGGGACCTTGCTCTTCCCAGGGCCTTGCGCTTGCTAGGCAAGCGCTCTACCACTGAGCTAAATCCCCAACCCCGAGAATCCAGGTTTTTGACCAAAACAAAAAACAACAACAGGGGCTGGAGAGATGGCTCAGCGGTTAAGAGCACTGACTGCTCTTCCAGACGTCCTGAGTTCAATTGCCAGCAACCACATGGTGGCTCACAACCATCTGTAATGAGATCTGATTGATCTCTTCTGGTGTGTCTGAAGATAACTGCAGCATACTCAGATAAATAAAAAACAAATCTAAAAAAATTAAAAACAACAACAAAAAACACAAAAACAAACAAACAAACAAAACCCCCAAAACTAACAACCTAGAGGGTAGATATCTGCCTGCCCAGGTCTTCTAGTGCTATTTAAGGCTTCCTGTAGATAATAAAGCTTGTGTATCTTTTATCCAGGAACAGAATCATCAAGGCAGGGTAGGAGAGAAGCCCTGTTTGGGATTAAACGTTTCTACAACGTAACAGGAGGAGGCGGAGGGAGAGGGGCTCCTCAGACATAAATCTAAAATAGTACAATGGATCATTTTGAAGGCGTGTGGGAGACAGAGTTTTTCTCTGAGTGAGTGTGGAACTCACTGTCCCTGAGCTCAGCTTGTGATGAGAGAGAGAGAGAGAGAGAGAGAGAGAGAGAGAGAGAGAGACAGGGATCGAATTTTCTGTGTCTCTCTGTCTCTGTCTGTCTGTCTCTCTCTCTCTGTGTCTGTCTCTCTCTCTGTCTCCCTGTCTCTGTCTCTCTTCCTCTCTCTGTCTCTCTGTCTCTCTCTGTCTCTGTCTCTCCCCCCTCCCCCATGCGTGTGTTTGTGTGTTCAACCGAGGAGGCAATGGCAGATAAATGTCTGCCCCTCCTCTGTAAGCCAGGCCACTCCATTACTGCCTTTCCTTTTTCTTAGTTTGTTTGGTTTATTCCAAGTTAATTGTATCTGTTTCTTTATTTTCCTCCTCATTTCTTTAGTTGAGTCAGGGGTCTTTGCACAAAAGCCCTGGAAATCAGTACCTGGTTCAGGTCTGCAGCCTGCTCACAGAGTTCTACCCACCTTCACCTCTCAAGTGATGCAATCAAAGACATGCAGCACCACACCTGGCTTCTTTTCACATGTACATTTACTTTAGTTCCAATGCTCATTCAGGTCTGAGAGACGGGGGAGGGAAGGAGGGAAGAGAGACAGAGAGTGACAGAGAAACAGTTGACAGAGAGGGAGAATTGTAGGTTAATTATTGTTCCGTCTCCTCAATCACGGTCTACTGGTCGCCATCGTGGCAACCATGCCCCGCAACCCTACCTTCGGTAAGATCAAGCATAATGGCGGCAACCATATAATTCCTGCTTAGTCGCACTGAACACTCCGGTCATCACTACCTGTGGAGAATTGTAAGGGGGCTCCTCTGGTCTAGAGAGTAGTACCCTTGAATGAAATGAGGATCACAGCAAGCATTATTTGTTTTGAGATATAAGATGTGGAAAGAACTATATGTGTGGATTTACAGACAGACAGACAGACAGACAGACAGACAGACAGACAGACAGACAGAGAGGACAGGACAGGACAGGACAGGACAGGACAGGACAGGACAGGACAGGACAGGACAGGAGAAAAAAACAAGAACACAAACAAAAACTCAAAATGGAAGTCCGGTTCCAAATAGTCTCTGTCTGCCCTGTCGCTCTAGTGTTGGTGGTCCAGGTTATAAAAGCTTATACATGGGTGGGTGCGGGAAGTGCTGCTGGGTGTTCAGTTCAGGTCCAAGATTATTGCGGGTAACTAGACAACAAAGAAAGCAGTTAGACTGACTCCTACAGTGTTCGGTTTCTGAGTGTGTTATCACACAGAAGAGCCTAACAGAATATGTAATGAATTCTGGCAGCAACAGCAGAAACAACCAATGAGAAAGTGTCCTTATAATACTAGCAACTGCAACAAAATGGCAGACTAGCCAGCTAACAGTTCCCTAGCCATTAACTCATCTGACATAGGCCTTCTTCACGTTGCATCTAGATAGGTCTTCCTGTCTTCCTCTCCAGTGTGTGTGTGTGTGTGTGTGTGTGTGTGTGTGTGTGTGTGTGTGTGTGTGTGTGTGTGTGTAAAGAGAGAGAGAAGGAGGGGGGGAGAGAGAGAGAGAGCTTTAGAGAGAGAGAGCTTTAGAGAGAGAGAGAGCTTTAAAATCAGCACTCAAGCCTTTTCTCTTCCTATCCCTATCCCAACCCCCCCCCCCAAACCAGCAGCAAAGCCACCAGCACTCGAGAGACAGAGGAAGATGAAATCTCTAGTCTGAGAAACAAGAGGAGGTAGATAAACATACCCCCCCCCTCTCTCCTTCATAATTTGTTAAAGTGTTCCCTTTGTGTTGTGTGGACTCTACTGTATTAAGCAAGTTTCACATCGTACTATCTCCAAAGAGGAGTCAACAGTCTCTTGGCGTGCAGGCAGTTGTTGCCTGCTTTAAATATTTTTTGGTGTGTTTGCTTGTTTGTTTGTTTGTTTGTTTGTTTGTTTGTTTCAAAACCGAGGGCCTGCCTGCGTTCAACAGATCCAAACCCAGTTCTCAGAGGGGAAAATGGAGTCAAGTCCGAAGTCACTGGCATTTAGGTCATCGGCCATTGACAGTCATAGGAGATGGGAATATCGTCCTTTCTCCAATGGAGACTCACCTGGGTATGCATCAACCACATCTAAAGGCAGGCCTGGGTTAGTACGGGGTGGTGGATGGGGAGGAAGGATCTGGAAAGAGCTTTGCGATGGGAAACTATGATCAGAATGTTGCACAGAAAACAAAATTTGAACTTAAAAAAAAAAAGGCTCCCGATATCTATCCAAAAATGAAAGGAAATAAAAACCGACATCAGAACTTTACTAACTGCAAATGCTCCATCTCCCTGTATCCAACCACTCCACTCCCAGATAGGTAGATGATAGTTTGCACTTCTGTCCCAGTTGGGCTGTCGAGGTTAAGGAAAGGGGAACCACCTCTGTGGTTATGTGATCCACACACGAAATAAAATAAAAGGAGCGGATAAACGTGCCTGGCATTTTAAGATGCTCAATTTCTTTGCAAGCTTCATTTTGTTTCATTCTTTTAAAGGTTTACTTATTTATTTTCACTTACATTGAGTACACTAAAGCCCTTTTCACATACACAGGGCAGTAGAGTGCATGGGATATCCCTTTGCAGAGGGTTGTGAGCCACCATGTGGTTTCTGTGGAATCGAACTCAGGACCTCTGGAAGAGCAGAGCGGTGAGTGCTCTTAACCTCGGAGCCATCTCTCCAGCCCTTGACAAGCTTTATTTAACTAAACATTAAACATGAATCAGAAACGCCAAACCCTGTACATATATGGTCCAGATTCACCCTTACTTAGAAATCCCCGAGCTGGCAGGGCGAGGCTGGGAATTGAGAGTGAGCAAAAAGGGAGTCTGCCTCTTTCCCCCAGGGTGTGCTATCAACTCCATTACCATTTCCAAACAGCTGGGTGTGAGTCTAACTAAGGTTTCCTTCAGTCAGACTTTTGCCAGGAGCCGGAGCCCTGACAGGACAGCGAGAGCGATGATCAGACATCATTTCACAGTGAAATCATCACTCGCTGATTTCAGGCAGAAAACTTTAGAAAACTCTAAACTCTAAAGAGGCACTGAAGCGTGCTAGGGCAGCAGCAGTACTTCCCCGACTGACCTTCAGGGACCTGCATATTCTCCAGCCCCGCCCCACCCCACCCCCTCTCAGCTAGCTCCTGTCCACCCCTCCCCCTCCCCCCACATACAGGGAGGAGGCCTTGTGTGGGGGGGGGGCGGCGGGGAGATGCAACTCTCTCTTTTTTTTTTCCTTTTCTTTTTTTCTTTTCTCTCTTTCTTTCTTTCTTTCTTTCTTTCTTTCTTTTTTTTTTCTTTTTTTTTTCTTTTTCCGTAGCTGGGGACCGAACCCAGGGCCTTGCGCTTGCTAGGCAAGCGCTCTACCACTGAGCTAAATCCCCAACACCCGCAACTCTCTCTTGAGAGATAGTTCGGGTCTCCCAAACAAATACATAACTAGAAACTTCATTTGTTTACTTTATTTCATCGAGCATACCATGGAAGAGGGAAAAGGAACAGGGAAGCTAGGCCAACTGGTCGAGCTCCTCCTTTCGTTTTGTTTCAAAAAGGAAAGGAAAAGCCAAAGAACCCCCTCTTTTTGGTGAAAGGAACAGAATGGTGAAAGTTGAAACATCGGCTCGCCACTTAATACTTTGGCTTTTAATAAAAGGGACAACAGATCTCCCTCCTATTTGGTTAAAAAAAAAAAAAGGAATTAAAACACCACAAAAACGTGCTGTCAGCCAGATTCCCTTTAAACCTCCGTTATAGAGGAAGACGGGTTTTTTTTAAGCATCATTTTAAATATATAAATATGTATTTGTGTGTGTGTGTGTGTGTGTGTGTGTGTGTGTGTGTGTGTGTGTCCGTCCGTCCGTCAGTCAGTCAGTCAGTCAGTCAGTCAGTCAGTCAGTCAGTGTCTTCTGTATGGAGAGGATGTGCTGACTCTGAAGCTATGATCTAGACACTTTCTAGATCACAGTTAAAAAGTTTTTAATAACTGTGTGAAGGAGACAGGTAGGGGTGTGTGTGTGTGTGTGTGTGTGTGTGCATGCATGCATGTGGGGGGGAGGGGAGGCTTTGATATCAGCACTCAAGCTTTTTTACTTCCTATCCCAATCTCCCCAAACTACCATCAAAGCAGCACTAGGGAGGCAGAGAAAGGTGAATCTGAGAGTTTCAGTCCTTCCCGCCCTACAGACGAATACAGAGAAACCCAGTCTGAGAAACTAGGGGAAGGGGGAGGGGGAGAGAAAGAGAGAGAGAGAGAGAGAGAGAGAGAGAGAGAGAGAGAGAGAGAGAGAGATCAAATTCTCTTGTGTCTGTCTCTGTTTTTCTCTATTCTCTCTCTCTCTCTCTCTCTCTCTCTCTCTCTCTCTCGTTGTGTGTGTGTGTGTGTGTGTGTGTGTGTGTGTGTGTTTGTTTGTTTGTTTGTTTCAAAACCCAGAGCCTGTCTGTAACAGATCTAAACACAGTTCTTGAAGGGGAAAATGGAAACAATTCCATAGTCTCTGGCAATGAAGTCATCTCCCATTGAAAACCACAGGAGAGGGGAATATTGTCCTCAACTAGGCATATATCAACCAGTATTTCACAGGCAGACCTTCAGGGAGGTGCAGATTCACCAGCCCTACCCTCCCTCCCATCCCCCCAGCATCCCTGCTCATCTCCTGTCCACCATTTGTTGATTCATTGTTGCTGTTGCTGTTGCTGTTGCTGTTGCTGTTGCTGTTGCTGTTGCTGTTGCTGCTGCTGTTGTTGTTGTTGTTGTTGTTGTTGTTGTTGTTGTTGTTGTTCCTGGTGTGAAGAACACTGTGAGGTAGCCTTCCTCTAATAAACCCTCTGGTCTTTAGGGATCCTTCACCCACTCACTCTCTGCCAGACTGAGTTCACAGCAGAAAACGCGTTTTTGAGAGAAACATGTTCCTGGTCCTGTGTGCCCATATTGAGGGAGGCATGAGAAAGGGATAACAAGGAAGGGAGACCCGGCAGTGGTAGGGGGCTGGGATGGGGTCGGGGGTGGGTGTCCTAGCTTGCTAATCCAACTGACCCACTTGCTGTGTAAATAAATATTTTGCATTCTGTGTCCCTTGTTTGATTTCTCACTAAATTCCAGATTGTCAATCTCCCTGTGTCGATTGCACAAGAACCCAAATGGGGATGCTGGGTGGTGAGCTGATTCCTCCCTAGAACACCTGTGCACTCTCTCATAGTCTCTAAGCTCCTTGCTGGACTCTTTTGGGCTTGGACCTGGCTGTCTGTAAGCCAGGAAGGAAGGAAGGAAGGGAGGGAGGGAGGGAGGGAGGGAGGGAGGGAGGGAGGGAGGGAGGGAGGGAACAGGCCTCAGTTGAGAATCCCAATTTTCTAGTTCACTGCATCTGATGGCTGGCTGACCCTTCCAGGTGAATTGTATTTTTTTTTTCCTTTTCACTCCTTTATTTGAGTCAGGGGTGTCTGCACATAGACCTGGAAATCAGTACCTAGATCAGGCCTGCCTGCCTGCCTGCCTGCCTGCCTGCCTGCCTGCCTGCCTGCCTGCCTGCCTTCCTCTATCTCACAGAGACACAGTTCTAAACACCTCTGCCTCTTGAATGATGGAAATAAAGACATGCACGAACACCTGGCTTCCTTTCATTGTACATTTAGCCTAATTTCAGTTTTATTCATGTCTGGGAGGGAGACTTGCTTGTGTGCTGTAGTTCAATTCCTTTCACTGTGTGGTTTCCCCACCACCTTGGCCACCATGCCACGTGGAAGAGAAGAAGAGATGAACCATATTGTTGGCACCCATATAACAAACACTTGGTTGCTTCCTCTGAGCCCTCTGAGTATCCTTACATCTCTGTATTTTAAAGTGGTTTTGTTTTGTTTTTTATTGCTGTCAAACTCTCTCTCTCTCTCTCTCTCTCTCTCTCTCTCTATCTATCTATCTATATGTGTGTGTGTGTGTGTGTGTGTGTGTGTGTGTGTGTGTGTGTGTGTGTGTGTATTTTTTTTCTTCCCCCAGAGCTGAGGACTGAACCCAGGTCCTTGAGCTTGCTAGGCAAGGACTCTACCACTGAGCTAAAACCCCAACCCCTATCTCTGTGTTTTAAAAAGTAGACTCTGGAGCAATACCGGGCAGGTCTCCAAGGCGGGTCCTTCGCTTTATTTTATTCTTTTTGTTTTTAATTGTTAAAGATTTGTTTGTTTGTTTGTTTGTTTGTTTGTTTTATGTCTATTCGAGTACCCTGTAGGTGTCTTCAGACACCCCAGAAGAGGGCATGATTGACAATTACAGATGGTTGCAAGCCGCCATGTGTTGGCTGGGTATTGAACTCAGGACCGCTGTAAGAGCAATCAGTGCTCTTAACGACGGTGCCATCTCTCCATCCACCTACTTTATTTTATTCTCTATGCTCTCTTGTGCGAGTCAAGGTCAAGCAGGCAAGAAACACCCAAACAGATTGGTCCATCACCACTTTCTGAATTCTTTTTGTTGTTGATGTCAGGGATGTAAAGCAAGTTTACCCATGAAGAATTGTAAGGGAGTCCTTCTGATTTAGAGAATAGCAGCCTTGAAATGAAATGAGAATCACAACAAGCATTTGTCTTATTGTTTTTGTTTTTTTCTTCCTTTTTCTTCGGAGCTGAGGACCGAACCCGGGGCCTTGTGCTTCCTAGGCAAGCGGTCTACCACTGAGCTAAATCCCCAACCCCTACATTTGTCTTAAAGTCTGAAAAACACAAAACAAAACAAAACAAAACAAAACAACAACAACAACAACAACAACAACCAAGAACAAACCATGAGACCGCAGAAATCCTCAGGCGGAGGAGTAAGGAGCTAGTTTTTATTGGTTAGGGTATTATTTGGTCGGGTGGGGGTAGGGGTGGGGGTGGGGGTGGGGGTGGGGGTGTTGTCCTTCCTACACCTCTCTTGCATGAATGAGCTGAACATTACTTAAGCTTGTGTCCAAAACTGTCCATTTTTTAGATTGATCCCAGGAGGGAGGGAGCGAGCCGGGGATACAGCACACCCTCTCTGGCCTCAGAGGTCCAGGCTCCCGCTGGCAGGGCCCGAAGGGACTCCTGGGGGGAAAAAAAAATAAAGTCTCCGAGGCACCACCTAGCCGGTTTTATTCTTGAAGAAAAGCAAACATACATAATGGAATAAGGGAAAGAAAAAACCCTGTTTTCTATATACACAAGCAGTCGTAATTTGTTATAGTGTCCCCTTTGCGTAGTTTGGATTCGATGACTTTATTTTATCAAGCAAGTTTTAAACAGCGGTAACTCCAAAGAGGAGTCAACAGCCCCTTTAAGTGCAGTCAGTCATTGACCCTTTGGTCTGTCTGTCTGTCTGTCTGTCTGTTTCAAAACGAGGGAGGGCCTGCCTGCCTGCCTGCCTGCCTGCCTGCCTGCCTGCCTGCCTGCCTGCCTGCGTGCCTGCATCAGATCTAAATACAGTTCTCAGAGGGGAAGACAGAGACAAGTCAGAAGTCACTAGCACTCAATGGACGACCACCAACCTAAGGGCAGGCCTAGGGTAGAATTTGATGGACGGACGGACGGACAGACGGACGGACGGACGGATGGACAGATGGACAGAAAGGATCTAGGAGGAGCTTTGGGAAAGATGAAAAGCCTCCATTTCCCCCCAAAAGAACGAGCCCCAACAGCTGGGCTCTTCGAGATGAGTTATAAGGGGAACCACACATACAGTTTTGTATCACACATACAGTTTGTCATCATCCGTCAATACCAGGTAGACTTTTCAACGTATGTAGGTAGCTGTTGACAGGTCAGTCCTTTACTAAGCCTCATGTAAGCTCTGCAGGGTAAGGCCTCAGGAATTCATCTGTGCGTCCCGCAGGGTATGCTTTCTTGCTTTGTTAAAGGCTAGACTTTGGTTGCTGTCTGTCTGTCTGTCTGTCTGTCTGTCTGTCTGTCTGTCTGTCTGAATGAATGAATGAATGAGCGAGGGAATGAACGAATGAGGAGGGGATGCACATGCCTATGGTTTTAAGATGCTTAATTTCTTTACAAGGTTTATTTATTTAAACATTAAACATTGGGGTTGGGGATTTAGCTCAGTGGTAGAGCGCTTGCCTAGGAAGCACAAGGCCCTGGGTTCGGGTCCCCAGCTCCGAAAATAAAATAAAATAAAATAAAATAAAATAAAATAAACATTAAACATTAATCGGAAATAATGGAGTCAGCAGTTAAGAGTTCTGACTGTGTTCTTCCAGAGGTCCTGAGTTCTATTCCCATGGTGGCTCACAACCCTCTGTTATGGGATCGATCTGCTGTGTGTCCGAAGACAGCTGCAGTGTGCTGTTTGTAGGGTAAAGAAAAAAATACTAAAGAAGAAAAAAAAAAGAGAGAGAAAAAGTTAGAAGCACCAAGTCAAGTCATGTAAATATTGCCCACATTCGGATTTAGACATGCCTGAGCTGTCAGGGCGAGGCTGGCTGAGAGCGGAATCAGTGAACGATCGGGACTCTTCCTCTCTCTGTGAGGGTGTGTCATGAACTCTATTACCATTTCCAAAGAGTTAGGTATGCTGGAGCGAAGTGGACCGGAAAGCCAAGGGAGGAGAGGTATGCCTACACGAGTCCACCCAACCCCCCCGCCCCCCCCCCCGAGGGAGACATCCTCGAGTGGTGGGGGGAGGGGCGAAGGTGTGGAGGGATAATTTCCAACAAATAAATCCCAACAAATAAATTACTAGAGACTTGATTCATTGATTTACTTTAAATTTATTGAGTGTATCGGGAAAGAGGGAAAATGGGTCAAGGAGGGAGGGAGGGAGGGAGGGAGGGAGGGAGGGAGGGAGGGAGGGAGGGAGGGAGAGAGGGATATCTTTTCCTCCAAATCTGCTGGTATGTAGTCTCAGTGCGTCAGAAAAAAGACTGCTTCTGGCCTCCTTTCTGATTACCCCAAGGCAGTCTGGTCACCGTGCTGTAATAGAAAGGGAAACCACAGTCAAGTCATGGGAGCGAGCGAGCAAGCAAGCAAAAATCATAAACAAAAG
Organism: Rattus norvegicus; assembly: GCF_021556685.1. Lineage (NCBI taxonomy): Eukaryota > Metazoa > Chordata > Mammalia > Rodentia > Muridae > Rattus > Rattus norvegicus. Next base: position 64,093 of record NW_028238917.1, read on the forward strand.
CAAAAACACGTCTGTTAAGTTGAGCAGAGCAGAGCAGAGCAGAGCAGAGTAGGGCAAAGCAATACAAGGTCACATTCCACAAAGGCTGATATAGTCTGCCATCTTGGTCTACAGAGTGAAAAGTAGAAGGAGAAAATGAATATCGCTTTGTGTGTCACAAAGTTTTTAAGTTGTAAAAAACATTGCAGGGCTAAACCTTCAAATC
>NW_028238918.1:2500-27500 GCF_021556685.1 Rattus norvegicus
ACGCCAACGGGGAGCGGCGGGAGACCGGACGGCGGCCGACCCCGGGCGAGAAGCGGAGGATGAGGACGGGCCCAACGCCTGACACGCGGCGGCAACGCCCTCGCGCGGACAGGTGGAGGAGGAGGGGAGGAGGTCGACGAGCGACTCTGACCCCGCGAGGGGGGAGAGAGGGGGGCCGAGCCCGCGTCGGAAGGGAGGCCGGGCCTCGGGGCAGCGAGGGGGAGAGACACCGACCGGAGCCCCCACCGCCACACCGGGACGCGCACACGGGTTCGACTCAACGCCCAGGCGCCCACCTTGGCACCCCGGCAGCTTTCCCCCGACGCACGCCTTCCCAGAGGACGGCGGGGCCGGACGGGCCCCCGCGCAGACGCACCCTCAGCCAACAGGCCCCACGGACCGGCGTGGGCGACAGCCACTAAAGCCTCTTTCTCCTCTACGCCTCGCGGGGCGTCTTTCCCCCCGCACACGCCTCCAAGAGACCAGGCGAGACGCGCCGCCACGGCCGCGGCGGCCGGGACGCCCTTCAAACCGCAACTTCCTCCCGCCCGCCGGGCGGCCCTTCCCCCCAGGCACCCCGCGACCGCCCCGGGACCCGTGCGCGCCCGGCTGCCCCCCCGTGAGGAGGGGCCCGGCAGCACGGCCGCGGGTCGGCCAGACGAGGAGCGAGAGAGAAAGGAACGCCGGCGGGCGGGGAGGGGGAGCGAACCGACAGAACGAGGACCGTCGACGGCAGGGCGGGCCGCAGCGGCACCCCCCGCGGGAGACGCCTCACAAGGGACCGGGAGGCCGCTCGGGCGGCGACCGGGCACGCGAGCCAAGCCGGCGGGAATCACACTGCACCCAACCCGGAGCAGTCCCGCCACGCCCGCGGCACCGAGCCGACCCGAAACCAACGGACAACCCCCGGGAGCCCGAGGAGACGCCAGCCGACGCGAGAGAGAACCGAGGCAGACGCCGACGCCAACCGACGAAGACCCCCGCGTGGCAGCGGGTCCCAACGTCCGACGACGCGCCGGACGCGGCCGACCGCCGGTTCCCCCAAATAAGAAGTCCGCCCCCGAGAGCGAGGCCAACCCCGCGGTTCACGGACCCTCAAGAGCCCCGCGGAGGGGGAAGGGGGGGTAGGACGGCTCCCGCGATCTCCACCGGCCGTGGGAACGCTGCCGTGGAAGGGGGGGACGAGGCGGCAACCGCAGACGCCCGAGAGCACGCGGCACGCACCACACGCGACACGACCTCGCCGCGAGAGTGGCCGGGACGTGGACGCGCGTGGGAGGGACGCACACGCGACGGAGGGCACGGGGGGAAACGGAGGCGGGTGGGACCGGGAGCCCACCGCCGCCCTTCCAAACCCACCCGTCCCGCGACGACCCCTCGCGGTGAGGGGGGTACCGCGCACGCGGGCGTGTGCACGGCCCTTCCCCGCCACCTGCCACCAGAAACCCAATCTCCCCCACAAGCTCCGCACAGCGGCAGGTCGACAGAGCCCCGTCCCGCGTGATCCCTCCTCGTACTCGGAGCGGGGAGGCGCGGGTCGCGGTAGGCGAGAGAGCAAACGCTGCGCGCAGAAGGCTGAGGTCAGGGCGGGCAGCCGAGGGGACCATCCGGGAGAAGCCCCTCGGAGATCGTAAAGCCCTTTCCGAAGATAGCTAGAGAAGGCAAATTCCTCACTGAGGGCGGGACGAACCCAACACCGACGAGCAGCCAAGGGCTCCGTGCACGCAACGGGAAACGAGCAACAGGCGCGGGACAGAACGGGAAGGACCACGCGCCAGCTGGTGGGGGGTCTGCGGTATCGGCAAAGGTCTCTTTCTCCGGGGTCTTCTTGAGCATTCGCGGACCGGGGGGACCTGCGACAGGTCCCCGCCGAGAGCCAGGCCTCTTCAAGGCGCACACAAAGGAGGAGCCTTGACTTGAGGGAGTCCGGTCTTTAAAAAGGGCCAGCCGCGATCGCTCAGCACCACCCTAACCGCGCAGGGCCCGCGGGTGAAGGCACCAAAAACATAGGCACGGGGTGGGCGCTCACCCAACGGAAGGAGCCTTTTAACCGCACACTCAACTCCTCGACCCCCCCCCTTTCTGTCACCGTGCAGAAAGCCGGCAACTAGGACAAGGGAAAGCGTAAAGGCACAAGCACCATGGAGCACAGGAGGCACGCCGGGGAGCGGGAAGCGCCACCGCCAACTCAGAAGCGGGCACCTTGGTGGTCAAAGCCCGGAACGCTCCAGGAGCACCGCAAGGCTCACACGAAGCAGGGCGCGTGCACACACCATTCGGGAAGGGTATGCACCGCAGCGGGTCTACCACCTTCCCCCGGCACGGGGGAAGAGGGCCGCGAAGCAGTGAACGGCGTGGGGGCAAGCGCCCCCGACACGTCCACAGGGACACCGCGAACCACAGCAACAAGTGTGCGCGGGTCAGCGCTCGTGCCGGACAGCCGCACCCCTGACTTCCACACACCACCCTGCAAAGGAATGGGGAGGAGAGACGAGGGGCCCGCTGGCAGAACGAGAAGAGCGGTCGCCATTCGCGCTGAATGACCATTCGCCATGAATGTCCGTCCCTCGCCTGGCGCGGCTTAGGCCCCGGCCCGAAGAGAACGCGGCAGCACCACATCGATCCAACGGGAGCGAGACACGCCATGCATCGGGAACAACGGGCGTGAGAGCTTTCTAACAACGCACTGGACGGGAATACGAGCGAGAAGAGCGAGAGAGAGCACGGGAAGAAGTCGCTAACACTGCCACACACACAAAAAAAAAAATTTACCCTTCTCGAGGGCGAGAAAAAAAAGGAAGCGTTGCACTCGGGAGGCACGTGGCGTGGAAGAACGGGACTCAACGGGCAGCGGAGGTTCGGGAACTCCTTCAAAAAAAAATAAAAATAAAAAATAAAAAATAAAAATAAAAAAATAAAATCCCCTTCGAAGGAGAAAAGGTGCAACTCGGGAGGCACACAGCAGGAAAGAAAGGGACACACCACCAAGCAGCGGAGGTTCGGGAACTCCTTCCAAAAAACAAAAAAAAAAAAAAACAAAAAACAAAAAAAAAAAAACAAATAAAAAAACCGGTCGGCCGCAGAGGAGCACGCCAGGGGGTCACTAGCACCAAACGGGAAAACCCTTCCAGTCGCACTCGGCACCAACGACTCCTACCGGTAACGGACGACAACCACCACGGGGAAATCGGGAACGCCTGACACGCGGGACGGTTGTCATAAAGCTGCCCCACAGAGCACAGGCAAGCAAGCACGGGAAAGCAGGAAGCGCGTACTCATGGGGGGACGCTAAGCTTCAAGCATCGAAGAGGCCCATGCGCAGAAGAAAAGAGCTAGGGCTGGACAAGCAAACAGCCTTGGTGCAAGCCTCTTCCAACGTCCTTTAATGACAAAAAGAGTCAAAAGGACAGCGTGTCAGCATATATCTCCAGGTACAATAAGGACAGATAGCAAAGATGAAAAGTGTAAAAGACACAGGGATAAACATGACAGGCCACACGGAACGTCTGGAAGTCATGTTCGGTGACGTGTCCCCAAGAGGTCCCCATGTAGAAAGAGAACCGGACCGCAAAGGAACAACTGGTCGACCTTAGAACCCTGAGTGCTCACAGACCGAGGAGGCCATGGTAGATAGCCTGGAACACAGCTTCCCCTCGGCCTCAGAAGTCCATGCTCCCGCTGGCAGGGACCGGGGAGGATCCTGGAAAAAATAAAGTCTCGGAGGCGCCCCCTAGCCGGGACACCTCGGCTCGGAGGCCGGGGACACAGCACCCTCTCGGCCTCAGAGGTCCAGGCTCCCGCTATCAGGGACCGAAGGGACTCCTGGAAAAGAAAAAAAAAAAAATCCGTGGCGCCACCTAGCCGGGCCACCTCGGCTCGGAGGCCGGGGACACAGCACCCTCTCGGCCTCAAAAGTGTCTATGGTCCCGCTGGCTGGGACCGAAGGGACTCCTGGAAAAGAAAAAAAAAAAAAAAAAAACTCCGTGGCGCCCCCTAGCCGGGCCACCTCGGCTCGGAGGCCGGGGACACAGCACCCTCTCGGCCTCAGAGGTCCAGGCTCCCGCTATCAGGGACCGAAGGGACTCCTGGAAAAGAAAAAGAAAAAAAAAAAAAAACTCCGTGGCGCCCCCTAGCCGGGCCACCTCGGCTCGGAGGCCGGGGACACAGCACCCTCTCGGCCTCAGAGGTCCAGGCTCCCGCTATCAGGGACCGAAGGGACTCCTGGAAAAGAAAAAGAAAAAAAAAAAAAACTCCGTGGCGCCCCCTAGCCGGGCCACCTCGGCTCGGAGGCCGGGGACACAGCACCCTCTCGGCCTCAGAGGTCCAGGCTCCCGCTATCAGGGACCGAAGGGACTCCTGGAAAAGAAAAAAAAAAAAAAAACTCCGTGGCGCCCCCTAGCCGGGCCACCTCGGCTCGGAGGCCGGGGACACAGCACCCTCTCGGCCTCAGAGGTCCAGGCTCCCGCTATCAGGGACCGAAGGGACTCCTGGAAAAGAAAAAAAAAAAATCCGTGGCGCCACCTAGCCGGGCCACCTCGGCTCGGAGGCCGGGGACACAGCACCCTCTCGGCCTCAAAAGTGTCTATGGTCCCGCTGGCTGGGACCGAAGGGACTCCTGGAAAAGAAAAAAAAAAAAAAAAAAACTCCGTGGCGCCCCCTAGCCGGGCCACCTCGGCTCGGAGGCCGGGGACACAGCACCCTCTCGGCCTCAGAGGTCCAGGCTCCCGCTATCAGGGACCGAAGGGACTCCTGGAAAAGAAAAAGAAAAAAATCCGTGGCGCCACCTAGCCGGGCCACCTCGGCTCGGAGGCCGGGGACACAGCACCCTCTCGGCCTCAAAAGTGTCTATGGTCCCGCTGGCTGGGACCGAAGGGACTCCTGGAAAAGAAAAAAAAAAAAAAAACTCCGTGGCGCCCCCTAGCCGGGCCACCTCGGCTCGGAGGCCGGGGACACAGCACCCTCTCGGCCTCAAAAGTGTCTATGGTCCCGCTGGCTGGGACCGGAGAGGAGGGAAGAAATAAAAAAAAAATAAAATAAAATAAAATAAAAAATTAAAAAAAAAAAAATTGGAAAAAAAAAAAAAAAATCCGGGACGGGGCCCAAGCCTTCTGGTCGACCTCATCCAGCTGCCACCAACCCCTCCTTGTGTCCCAATAGGTCGTACAGCCACCCTCCTCCCCTGAAGTTCTCCAGGTACAACCTCCTAGCTAGAGATGGTCCCCAGACAGGACGGCGTCTCCGTCGCGCACCCGCCTGCTTGCCTGTCACCCTCTCACCCTGGCCGGCTCACCACAGGCACTTCCCCGTCCTTTGTCACCAACCGGGGGACAGGAGCGTTGCGGAAACTTGTCGCCACTAGGTGTCGCCCGACAGCGATCTCGATCAAGCAAACCAATACAGACTGTCACGCGCCGCCGCCGCCACACACACTCATTCCGTCTCTCCGGAGTGACCTCCCTAGCTCAGGGGGACACTCACCCACGCACAACGGGGCAGGTACCCACCACTTCTCCCGAATGGCACAAACGGTCCCGGTTGTCCCGCCGGAACACAGTGAACGCGGGATGGACTCGGGGCCAACCCCCTCAGGCACCCAGAAAAGGAAAGTAGGACGGAGCGGTGAAAACAGGCCACCTCTAAGTGAAAGGACATGCACTCTCGAATCGGTTAACAATTAGCAAGGAACAGGCACAGTTAGGAAAAGGGAGCGTCCAAACTCCGTCGTGAGGGGAGGGTGGCGGCGACCTCAGTTCCACACCATTTTTAAATGGCTCACTCATTTTTAAAACCCTCCACCGATCCCGATGGGGGGGAGGGGGGTTGTTGTTGTTCTCTGTTCCTCGCTGCCACCGCCAGCCGGCACTCACCAAACCACACACCTGCCACCCTCTTTGGAAGACTAAACACAGAGAGTAAATTAAAAGAATGGTGGAATGATGGTGGAATGGTTAAAATTCCCGTGATTTGTTTTCACTCTGATCAAAACATACTTATTTTGTGCATTTGCATTCCCTTGTTCACACGTGCCTCTGTGTGTGTGGTGGGGGGAGGGAGGGAGGGAGGGAGGGAGGGAGGGAGGGAGAAAGAGAGAGAGACAGAGACAGAGAGACAGAGAGACAGAGAGAGAGAGAGAGCCAATTTAAAAAATAAAAACATGGTTAAATACAGCCACTTTGGGAAGATTGCTAGAGAGAATGCAGTCCAGAGTATGGAGGCCAGAGCTCTGGACGCTCTAGACCACAGGTCTCCCATCTCCCATATACCAGGCACCCAGCACCACCATCCCTACTTTGTTTGCTTGTGCGTTTGTTTGCTTGCTTGTTACATTAGTTTCATCCCAAGTTAATAATTATATATTTTTTTTTCTATGCACGTATTTAGTTGTGGCAGGGGAACTCCTTCTTTAGGACAGGCAGACTTAGCTAGTTAGTTAGCCAGTCAAAAGTACGTAAAAAATTTATATCAACATAAATATCATTCACTAAGAAATCCTATCTGAAGAAAAAGAAAGAAAGGAAGAAAGAAGGAAGGGAGGGAGGGAGGGAGGGAGAGAGAGAGAGAGAGAGAGAGAGAGAGAGAGAGAAAGAAAGAGGAAAACTGGCAGACTTAGTTTTAGTGTTTTTGTTATTGTTTATTCAAGATATTGTTTCAGGGCTGGAGAGACGGCTCAGCGGTGAAGAGCACTGACTGCTCTTCCAGAGATCCTTAGTTCAAATCCCAGCAACCACATGGTGGCTCACAACCATCTGTAATGGAATCCTCTCCTTGTGTGTTGAAGACAGTGACAGTGTGCTCATAAAATAAATAAACAATAAAAAATATGTTTGAAGATTAAAGAAAAAACTCTCTCTCTCTCTCTCTCTCTCTCTCTCTCACACACACACACACAAATAAACTCTGTAATAAAAATCAATGTGACTTCATGATCAAACTTCTATAGTCAATAGGACTAGAGAGAACACATGTCTGTAAAATAAAAGCAGAACCTTTTCTGCTTTGTTTTGTTTTGCCTCAAGGTACGTTTCTTTTGGTATAGCCCAGGCAGTCATGGAACTTGCTCCGTAGACTTATCTAGCCTCAAGCTCACAGAGGTCCACTCTGCCTGCCTCGGCCACCCACACAGCTCTCTCTGCTGACTATATGTCTGCATGCCAGAAGAGGGCACCAGAACCTAGGAGGACACACCACATGGCTCCTGAGAATCCAGGTTTTGACTTTAAAAAAAAAAAAAAAAATTCTGACAGCATAGAGGGTAGATATCTGCCTGCCAGGCTCTTCTAGTGCTGTTTAAGGTGGGGTAATAGCCATGTGAAGGAGACAAGGGGAGAGGAAAAATCGATTGGATGAGTAGTGCTGCTGAGATTAAGGAACACACACACACACACACACACACACACACACACACACACACACACACAGAGAGAGAGACAGAGACAGAGACAGACAGAGACAGACAGAGACAGTAAGACAAAGAGACAGAGAGAGAGAGATGACAGAGGGACACACCGAGGGAAAGACATCAGGACCAGCTGAATTTCTCAAGAAAAGAAAAGAAGAGAAAGGAAAAATGTTTTCTATATACACAAATCTGTATACATGATTTGTTATAGTGTCCCATTTGGGCACTTTGGATTCAACTGTGGATGGTTGTCAGCCAGCTTGGCTGACACCTGACCTCACCAAGATGGAGGCAGCCGGCCATTAGCCCTGATGTTCCAGGTCACTTCTGTTTCTCCCTTTCCCAGCCTCTAGGGAAACAGAACTTAATTAAACTCAGTTTGCACGTGCAGAAAGGTGAAGAGGCACCCAAAAGCAGCCAGAAGCCTCAGACCATCCACAGCCACATGTTCTCCTTCTGCCTATATTACTTCTAAATGATCGTATTTATTTATTTATTTATTTATTTATTTATTTACTTACTTACTTACTTACTTACTTACTTACTTTTTTTTCTTTCTTTTTTTTCGGAGCTGGGGACAGAACCCAGGGCCTTGCACTTGCTAGGCAAGCGCTCTACCACTGAGCTAAATCCCCAACCCCCTTACTTACTTACTTACTTACTTACTTACTTACTTACTTACTTATTTTTGTCATACTTAAACAATCGTTCGTCCTTGAATTCCTCCTGTATGCCAGGTAGACTTAGTCAGTCAGTCAGTCAGTCAGTCATTTAGCCAGGTCAAAATAGTTAAACATAAATATCAATAAAATCAATAAAAATCAAATGCAAACCCAATAGACAGTAAGTAAAATCGAATAAACCAAAAGATACATCATAAGCACAGAGTTTCAGCCGGACATTGAAAAGCAGCAGTTACCGAAGCAGTCTCCCTCCCACACCAACACACACACAGCTCGACCACCACCTTATCTGCACATTTTCAGCTCCTGCTTTCTAGAGTTACCAAGTTTATACACTACAGAGTTTAGCAAAGCAGGCCGGTTCACCGCACCCCCAGGGTCAGAGAACATGCTAGACCAGCTCTAGGGGATGGGCTGGGGGGCAGGGGAGGGTGGGAAGAGGGGAAACAGGCAGACTTAGGTATTCTAGTTTTGTTCATTCAAGATTCCACTTCTCTCTGTTGTAGCCCTGATAGACAGACAGGCAGGCAGGAATATTTGTTTGTTTGGCTTGGGGTTTGGGTTTGGTCCATTTGTTGGTGGATTTTGTTTTGTTTTGTTTCATTTTGTTTTTCGGGAAGTGTGGTGACTTAGTGCCTACACAAGCCAAGGCAGGAAAAATAAATAAGTAAAGATCTCTGAAACACAAATCTGGGGTGGGCTCTAGCATGGCCATGGACACACGCATGCACAGACGCACGCACGCACGCACGCACGCACGCATTGTAGACACGCACTCAAGGACACACTGGATTCTACAATGTTTGGTTTCTGAGTGTGTGTCATACAGAACCTAACAGAATATGTAATGAACTCTGGCAGTGACAGCAGAAACAACCTATGAGAAGGCGTCCTTGCAATATTAAAATGGCAGGCTAGCCAGGTGACAGTTATCTTAACCAATCTGATGTAGGCCTCATTCACACGGCATCTAGGCCTTAACAGTTAATTGTATCTGTTTCTTTATTTTCCTCTTAGGCCATCACATTGTTTTACCTAGACCTTTAACAGCCAGCAGCTACCAGCCTACAGCTACCAGTTTCTTTCTTTTCATAAAGAAACCCTGTCTGAAAAACTAGGGGAGGGAGACAAACAGATTAACAGATCTCTCTCTCTCTCTCTCTCTCTCTCTCTCTCTCTCTCTCTCTCTCGCTCTCTCGCTCTCTCGCTCTCTCGCTCTCTCGCTCTCTCGCTCTCTCGCTCTCTCGCTCTCTCGCTCTCTCGGCGCCTGTGTTTGTGTGTTCAACAGAGGAGGCAATGGCAGATAAATGTCTGCCCCTCCTCTGTAAGCCAGGCCACTCCATTACTGCCTTTCCTTTTTCTTAGTTTGTTTGGTTTATTCCAAGTTAATTGTATCTGTTTCTTTATTTTCCTCCTCATTTCTTTAGTTGAGTCAGGGGTCTTTGCACAAAAGCCCTGGAAATCAGTACCTGGATCAGGTCTGCAGCCTGCTCACAGAGTTCTACCCACCTTCACCTCTCAAGTGATGCAATCAAAGACATGCAGCACCACACCTGGCTTCTTTTCACATGTACATTTACTTTAGTTCCAATGCTCATTCAGGTCTGAGAGACGGGGGAGGGAAGGAGGGAAGAGAGACAGAGAGTGACAGAGAAACAGTTGACAGAGAGGGAGAATTGTAGGTTAATTATTGTTCCGTCTCCTCAATCACGGTCTACTGGTCGCCATCGTGGCAACCATGCCCCGCAACCCTACCTTCGGTAAGATCAAGCATAATGGCGGCAACCATATAATTCCTGCTTAGTCGCACTGAACACTCCGGTCATCACTACCTGTGGAGAATTGTAAGGGGGCTCCTCTGGTCTAGAGAGTAGTACCCTTGAATGAAATGAGGATCACAGCAAGCATTATTTGTTTTGAGATATAAGATGTGGAAAGAACTATATGTGTGGATTTACAGACAGACAGACAGACAGACAGACAGACAGACAGACAGACAGACAGACATACATACAGACAGAGAGGACAGGATAGGACAGGACAGGACAGGACAGGACAGGACAGGACAGGAGAAAAAAACAAGAACACAAACAAAAACTCAAAATGGAAGTCCGGTTCCAAATAGTCTCTGTCTGCCCTGTCGCTCTAGTGTTGGTGGTCCAGGTTATAAAAGCTTATACATGGGTGGGTGCGGGAAGTGCTGCTGGGTGTTCAGTTCAGGTCCAAGATTATTGCGGGTAACTAGACAACAAAGAAAGCAGTTAGACTGACTTCAACAGTGTTCGGTTTCTGAGTGTGTTATCACACAGAAGAGCCTAACAGAATATGTAATGAATTCTGGCAGCAACAGCAGAAACAACCAATGAGAAAGTGTCCTTATAATATTAGCAACTGCAACAAAATGGCAGACTAGCCAGCTAACAGTTCCCTAGCCATTAACTCATCTGACATAGGCCTTCTTCACGTTGCATCTAGATAGGTCTTCCTATCTTCCTCTCCAGTGCTGAGACCAAAGTGAGATCAAAGTCATGCATCACCATGGGTGCCTTCCTTTTCATTTCTTTTCTTTCATCCTAGGAAGTGAGTGTGTGTGTGTGTGTGTGTGTGTGTGTGTGTGTGTGTGTGTGTGTGTGTGTGTAAAGAGAGAGAGAAGGAGGGGGGGAGAGAGAGAGAGAGAGCTTTAGAGAGAGAGAGCTTTAGAGAGAGAGAGAGCTTTAAAATCAGCACTCAAGCCTTTTCTCTTCCTATCCCTATCCCAATCCCCCCCCCGAAACCAGCAGCAAAGCCACCAGCACTCGAGAGACAGAGGAAGATGAAATCTCTAGTCTGAGAAACAAGAGGAGGTAGATAAACATACCCCCCCCTCTCTCCTTCATAATTTGTTAAAGTGTTCCCTTTGTGTTGTGTGGACTCTACTTTATTAAGCAAGTTTCACATCGTACTATCTCCAAAGAGGAGTCAACAGTCTCTTGGCGTGCAGGCAGTTGTTGCCTGCTTTAAATATTTTTTGGTGTGTTTGTTTGTTTGTTTGTTTGTTTGTTTGTTTGTTTGTTTCAAAACCGAGGGCCTGCCTGCGTTCAACAGATCCAAACCCAGTTCTCAGAGGGGAAAATGGAGTCAAGTCCGAAGTCACTGGCATTTAGGTCATCGGCCATTGACAGTCATAGGAGATGGGAATATCGTCCTTTCTCCAATGGAGACTCACCTGGGTATGCATCAACCACATCTAAGGGCAGGCCTGGGTTAGTACGGGGTGGTGGATGGGGAGGAAGGATCTGGAAAGAGCTTTGCGATGGGAAACTATGATCAGAATGTTGCACAGAAAACAAAATTTGTATTTAAAAAGAAAAAAAAAAAAAGGCTATCCAAAAAATCTATCCAAAAATGAAAGGAAACAAAACAAAACAAAACAAAACAAAACAAAACAAAACAAAACAAAACAAAACCGACAGCAGAACTTTACTAACTGCAAATGCTCCATCTCCCTGTATCCAACCACTCCACTCCCAGATAGGTAGATGATAGTTTGCACTTCTGTCCCAGTTGGGTTAAGAAAAGGGGAACCACCTCTGTGGAGAGCCATCTCTCCAGCCCTTGACAAGCTTTATTTAACTAAACATTAAACATGAATCAGAAACGCCAAACCCTGTACATATATGGTCCAGATTCACCCTTACTTAGAAATCCCCGAGCTGGCAGGGCGAGGCTGGGAATTGAGAGTGAGCAAAAAGGGAGTCTGCCTCTTTCCCCCAGGGTGTGCTATCAACTCCATTACCATTTCCAAACAGCTGGGTGTGAGTCTAACTAAGGTTTCCTTCAGTCAGACATTTGCCAGGAGCCGGAGCCCTGACAGGACAGCGAGAGCGATGATCAGACATCATTTCACAGTGAAATCATCACTCGCTGATTTCAGGCAGAAAACTTTAGAAAACTCTAAACTCTAAAGAGGCACTGAAGCGTGCTAGGGCAGCGGCAGTACTTCCCCGACTGACCTTCAGGGACCTGCATATTCTCCAGCCCCGCCCCACCCCACCCCCTCTCAGCTAGCTCCTGTCCACCCCTCCCCCTCCCCCCCACATACAGGGAGGAGGCCTTGTGTGTGTGTGGGGGGGGGGGGCGGCAGCGGGAAGATGCAACTCTCTCTTGAGAGAGAGTTCGGGTCTCCCAAACAAATACATAACTAGAAACTTCATTTATTTACTTTATTTCATCGAGCATACCGTGGAAGAGGGAAAAGGAACAGGGAAGCTAGGCCAACTGGTCGAGCTCCTCCTTTCGTTTTGTTTCAAAAAGGAAAGGAAAAGCCAAAGAACCCCCTCTTTTTGGTGAAAGGAACAGAATGGTGAAAGTTGAAACATCGGCTCGCCACTTAATACTTTGGCTTTTAATAAAAGGGACAGCAGATCGACTTCCGAGTTGATTAAGAGAGAGAGAGAGAAAGAGAGAGAGAGAGAGAGAGAGAGAGAGAGAGAGAGAGAGAGAGAGAGAGAGAATAAAAACCACAAAAAAAACGTTTTGTCGACCAGCCTCCTTTTAAACCTCTGTTACACAGGAAGACTGGTCAACCTCATTCCCCCCTCCCCCCACTCACACACACACCCCTCCCCCTCCACGGAGAGGTTTAATGAGAGAAGAAAGGTAGAAGAAGAGAGTAAAGGCCAGTCATGAGCACGTGGAGAGAATTTGGGAGGGGAATGGGGAGAGAAGGGACAAAGGGGAAGAGGGGAAGAGAGGAAGAGCAAAAGAGCAAAGAGAGGAGCAAAGAGAGCCAACCTCATATTTTATTTTTTTTTTAAAGATTTATTTATTTTATTTATGCGTAAGAGTACACTGTAGCTATTTTCAGACACACCAGAAGAGAGCATCAGATCCCATTACAGATGGTTGTCAGCCACCTTGTGGTTGCTGGTAATTGAACTCAGGACCTCTGGGAGAAATTTGTGTGTGTGTGTGTGTGTGTGTGTGTGTGTGTGTGTGTGTGTGTGTGTGTGTGTGCCCGTTAGTTTAAAAATCTGCTGTAGACCTCCCTTTTAATATCTGTTTAACAAATATTTTTACCATATTTAAATTTTATTTATTTTATTTTACTTAAAAATAATAATGAATAAAGAGTCAATGTGAATAAACAATAAAACAAAAATCAAGGTGATCGGGGTTGGGGATTTAGCTCAGTGGTAGAGCGCTTGCCTAGCAAGAGTAAGGCCCTGGGTTCGGTCCCCAGCTCCGAAAAAAAGAAAAAAGAAAAAAAAAAAAAATCAAGGTGATCAACAGATACCGACGACTGACATGGAAAAAAGTTAATAGATCGCCATAAAAACAGAGTAAGTGCGATGTAAACAATAAAACAGATGGGATGGAGAGATGGCTCAGCGGTTAAGAGCACTGACCGCTCTCCCAGAGGTCCTGAGTTCAAATCCCAGCAACCACATGGTGGCTCACAACCATCTGTAATGAGATCTGATGCCCTCTTCTGGTGTGTCTGAAGACAGCTACAGTGTACTCACATGCGTTAAATAAATAAATTAAAAAAAAAAAGAAAACAATAAAGCAGAAATTAAGACGAGGGACACAGAAGGACAAGGGAGATAAAACAATTAAATGTTAACAGACATAAAGTGGGAACGACGGGGTTGGGGATTTAGCTCTGTGGTAGAGTGCTTGCCTAGCAAATGCAAGGCCCTGGGTTCAGTCCCCAGCTCTGAAAAAAGAAAAAAGAAAAAAGAAAAAAAAAGAAAAGCGGGAACGAGAGGAAGGGCAAATATAGACGACTGAAACGAAATGATGGAATAAATTTATAAAATAATAATAAAGTACGAGTAAATACGAATAAATGGCAAACTGGACTTTAATAAATGTTTAAATCAAGGTGAATGACAAATACAATTTAGACAAAAAGGTTTTGAAAAATGAAAAGAAATAGAAAGCATATATGAATCAATAACAAGACTGAAGTCACAATGGCCTTTGAAGTGACACGGACGACAAACGTGAAAAACATAAATGAAATAATTTCGACAGCCACGGACATTCACATGGTGTGTTGGGAAACACCGCAGTCTTTATTTGGCGAGTAAAAACGCCTCGGGGAACTCTGTACATAGGAGGCTGGGAGCATGAATCACTCTATCTATCTATCTATCTATCTATCTATCTATCTATCTATCTATCTATCTTTTTTTTTTATTTTTCTCTCCCTTACATCTTCCCACCATACCATACGTTTCTCCTTATACAAATCCATAGATTTATATATGTTCTTAATTTCATTTTTTTCCTCTGCCACACAGCCCACCACACAGAACCTCTAGATCTCGGGATCCCCTTCTGCCAGCACCAGTGGCAAGGGCACAGCTCCCCAGAGAATTAACTCGATCCGAACATAAGCGCGACAAGAAATTAAAAGTTAAATCGGAAGTGAAACTGAAAATGAAATTTTGGCCGAAAATAAAATAAAATGAAAGGTATAAGTTTTGTGACAATCAAATCATAAATCCCAATTGGGCAAAAAATAAAATTACAAAGTCAAAATTTTGTCCAGTCCACTGTGCTCCTGTGGAATCCCTCCCTGGAACTTGCTCGGTAGAGTAGTCTAGTCCCAAACTCACAGAGGTCTGCCCTGCCTTTCTCTGAAACCTACAGAGCCAGTCAAAACCTACAATCCTTTGTTGTTTGTTTGGCAGTTTGGCAGTTTGTTTGTTCCTGGACAAAAATGTGGGCTCTCTCTGATTCCTATATGTCTGCATGCCAGAAGAGGGCACCAGAACATAAGAGGACACACCACACAGCTCCTGAGAATCCAGAGGGTTTTTTTTGTTTTGTTTGTTTTGTTTGTTTTTTCTTCCTCTTTTCTTTTTTTCCGGAGCTGGGGACCTTGCTCTTCCCAGGGCCTTGCGCTTGCTAGGCAAGCGCTCTACCACTGAGCTAAATCCCCAACCCCGAGAATCCAGGTTTTTGACCAAAACAAAAAACAACAACAGGGGCTGGAGAGATGGCTCAGCGGTTAAGAGCACTGACTGCTCTTCCAGACGTCCTGAGTTCAATTGCCAGCAACCACATGGTGGCTCACAACCATCTGTAATGAGATCTGATTGATCTCTTCTGGTGTGTCTGAAGATAACTGCAGCATACTCAGATAAATAAAAAACAAATCTAAAAAAATTAAAAACAACAACAAAAAACACAAAAACAAACAAACAAACAAAACCCCCAAAACTAACAACCTAGAGGGTAGATATCTGCCTGCCCAGGTCTTCTAGTGCTATTTAAGGCTTCCTGTAGATAATAAAGCTTGTGTATCTTTTATCCAGGAACAGAATCATCAAGGCAGGGTAGGAGAGAAGCCCTGTTTGGGATTAAACGTTTCTACAACGTAACAGGAGGAGGCGGAGGGAGAGGGGCTCCTCAGACATAAATCTAAAATAGTACAATGGATCATTTTGAAGGCGTGTGGGAGACAGAGTTTTTCTCTGAGTGAGTGTGGAACTCACTGTCCCTGAGCTCAGCTTGTGATGAGAGAGAGAGAGAGAGAGAGAGAGAGAGAGAGAGAGAGAGACAGGGATCGAATTTTCTGTGTCTCTCTGTCTCTGTCTGTCTGTCTCTCTCTCTCTGTGTCTGTCTCTCTCTCTGTCTCCCTGTCTCTGTCTCTCTTCCTCTCTCTGTCTCTCTGTCTCTCTCTGTCTCTGTCTCTCCCCCCTCCCCCATGCGTGTGTTTGTGTGTTCAACCGAGGAGGCAATGGCAGATAAATGTCTGCCCCTCCTCTGTAAGCCAGGCCACTCCATTACTGCCTTTCCTTTTTCTTAGTTTGTTTGGTTTATTCCAAGTTAATTGTATCTGTTTCTTTATTTTCCTCCTCATTTCTTTAGTTGAGTCAGGGGTCTTTGCACAAAAGCCCTGGAAATCAGTACCTGGTTCAGGTCTGCAGCCTGCTCACAGAGTTCTACCCACCTTCACCTCTCAAGTGATGCAATCAAAGACATGCAGCACCACACCTGGCTTCTTTTCACATGTACATTTACTTTAGTTCCAATGCTCATTCAGGTCTGAGAGACGGGGGAGGGAAGGAGGGAAGAGAGACAGAGAGTGACAGAGAAACAGTTGACAGAGAGGGAGAATTGTAGGTTAATTATTGTTCCGTCTCCTCAATCACGGTCTACTGGTCGCCATCGTGGCAACCATGCCCCGCAACCCTACCTTCGGTAAGATCAAGCATAATGGCGGCAACCATATAATTCCTGCTTAGTCGCACTGAACACTCCGGTCATCACTACCTGTGGAGAATTGTAAGGGGGCTCCTCTGGTCTAGAGAGTAGTACCCTTGAATGAAATGAGGATCACAGCAAGCATTATTTGTTTTGAGATATAAGATGTGGAAAGAACTATATGTGTGGATTTACAGACAGACAGACAGACAGACAGACAGACAGACAGACAGACAGACAGAGAGGACAGGACAGGACAGGACAGGACAGGACAGGACAGGACAGGACAGGACAGGAGAAAAAAACAAGAACACAAACAAAAACTCAAAATGGAAGTCCGGTTCCAAATAGTCTCTGTCTGCCCTGTCGCTCTAGTGTTGGTGGTCCAGGTTATAAAAGCTTATACATGGGTGGGTGCGGGAAGTGCTGCTGGGTGTTCAGTTCAGGTCCAAGATTATTGCGGGTAACTAGACAACAAAGAAAGCAGTTAGACTGACTCCTACAGTGTTCGGTTTCTGAGTGTGTTATCACACAGAAGAGCCTAACAGAATATGTAATGAATTCTGGCAGCAACAGCAGAAACAACCAATGAGAAAGTGTCCTTATAATACTAGCAACTGCAACAAAATGGCAGACTAGCCAGCTAACAGTTCCCTAGCCATTAACTCATCTGACATAGGCCTTCTTCACGTTGCATCTAGATAGGTCTTCCTGTCTTCCTCTCCAGTGTGTGTGTGTGTGTGTGTGTGTGTGTGTGTGTGTGTGTGTGTGTGTGTGTGTGTGTGTAAAGAGAGAGAGAAGGAGGGGGGGAGAGAGAGAGAGAGCTTTAGAGAGAGAGAGCTTTAGAGAGAGAGAGAGCTTTAAAATCAGCACTCAAGCCTTTTCTCTTCCTATCCCTATCCCAACCCCCCCCCCCAAACCAGCAGCAAAGCCACCAGCACTCGAGAGACAGAGGAAGATGAAATCTCTAGTCTGAGAAACAAGAGGAGGTAGATAAACATACCCCCCCCCTCTCTCCTTCATAATTTGTTAAAGTGTTCCCTTTGTGTTGTGTGGACTCTACTGTATTAAGCAAGTTTCACATCGTACTATCTCCAAAGAGGAGTCAACAGTCTCTTGGCGTGCAGGCAGTTGTTGCCTGCTTTAAATATTTTTTGGTGTGTTTGCTTGTTTGTTTGTTTGTTTGTTTGTTTGTTTGTTTCAAAACCGAGGGCCTGCCTGCGTTCAACAGATCCAAACCCAGTTCTCAGAGGGGAAAATGGAGTCAAGTCCGAAGTCACTGGCATTTAGGTCATCGGCCATTGACAGTCATAGGAGATGGGAATATCGTCCTTTCTCCAATGGAGACTCACCTGGGTATGCATCAACCACATCTAAAGGCAGGCCTGGGTTAGTACGGGGTGGTGGATGGGGAGGAAGGATCTGGAAAGAGCTTTGCGATGGGAAACTATGATCAGAATGTTGCACAGAAAACAAAATTTGAACTTAAAAAAAAAAAGGCTCCCGATATCTATCCAAAAATGAAAGGAAATAAAAACCGACATCAGAACTTTACTAACTGCAAATGCTCCATCTCCCTGTATCCAACCACTCCACTCCCAGATAGGTAGATGATAGTTTGCACTTCTGTCCCAGTTGGGCTGTCGAGGTTAAGGAAAGGGGAACCACCTCTGTGGTTATGTGATCCACACACGAAATAAAATAAAAGGAGCGGATAAACGTGCCTGGCATTTTAAGATGCTCAATTTCTTTGCAAGCTTCATTTTGTTTCATTCTTTTAAAGGTTTACTTATTTATTTTCACTTACATTGAGTACACTAAAGCCCTTTTCACATACACAGGGCAGTAGAGTGCATGGGATATCCCTTTGCAGAGGGTTGTGAGCCACCATGTGGTTTCTGTGGAATCGAACTCAGGACCTCTGGAAGAGCAGAGCGGTGAGTGCTCTTAACCTCGGAGCCATCTCTCCAGCCCTTGACAAGCTTTATTTAACTAAACATTAAACATGAATCAGAAACGCCAAACCCTGTACATATATGGTCCAGATTCACCCTTACTTAGAAATCCCCGAGCTGGCAGGGCGAGGCTGGGAATTGAGAGTGAGCAAAAAGGGAGTCTGCCTCTTTCCCCCAGGGTGTGCTATCAACTCCATTACCATTTCCAAACAGCTGGGTGTGAGTCTAACTAAGGTTTCCTTCAGTCAGACTTTTGCCAGGAGCCGGAGCCCTGACAGGACAGCGAGAGCGATGATCAGACATCATTTCACAGTGAAATCATCACTCGCTGATTTCAGGCAGAAAACTTTAGAAAACTCTAAACTCTAAAGAGGCACTGAAGCGTGCTAGGGCAGCAGCAGTACTTCCCCGACTGACCTTCAGGGACCTGCATATTCTCCAGCCCCGCCCCACCCCACCCCCTCTCAGCTAGCTCCTGTCCACCCCTCCCCCTCCCCCCACATACAGGGAGGAGGCCTTGTGTGGGGGGGGGGCGGCGGGGAGATGCAACTCTCTCTTTTTTTTTTCCTTTTCTTTTTTTCTTTTCTCTCTTTCTTTCTTTCTTTCTTTCTTTCTTTCTTTTTTTTTTCTTTTTTTTTTCTTTTTCCGTAGCTGGGGACCGAACCCAGGGCCTTGCGCTTGCTAGGCAAGCGCTCTACCACTGAGCTAAATCCCCAACACCCGCAACTCTCTCTTGAGAGATAGTTCGGGTCTCCCAAACAAATACATAACTAGAAACTTCATTTGTTTACTTTATTTCATCGAGCATACCATGGAAGAGGGAAAAGGAACAGGGAAGCTAGGCCAACTGGTCGAGCTCCTCCTTTCGTTTTGTTTCAAAAAGGAAAGGAAAAGCCAAAGAACCCCCTCTTTTTGGTGAAAGGAACAGAATGGTGAAAGTTGAAACATCGGCTCGCCACTTAATACTTTGGCTTTTAATAAAAGGGACAACAGATCTCCCTCCTATTTGGTTAAAAAAAAAAAAAGGAATTAAAACACCACAAAAACGTGCTGTCAGCCAGATTCCCTTTAAACCTCCGTTATAGAGGAAGACGGGTTTTTTTTAAGCATCATTTTAAATATATAAATATGTATTTGTGTGTGTGTGTGTGTGTGTGTGTGTGTGTGTGTGTGTGTGTGTCCGTCCGTCCGTCAGTCAGTCAGTCAGTCAGTCAGTCAGTCAGTCAGTCAGTGTCTTCTGTATGGAGAGGATGTGCTGACTCTGAAGCTATGATCTAGACACTTTCTAGATCACAGTTAAAAAGTTTTTAATAACTGTGTGAAGGAGACAGGTAGGGGTGTGTGTGTGTGTGTGTGTGTGTGTGCATGCATGCATGTGGGGGGGAGGGGAGGCTTTGATATCAGCACTCAAGCTTTTTTACTTCCTATCCCAATCTCCCCAAACTACCATCAAAGCAGCACTAGGGAGGCAGAGAAAGGTGAATCTGAGAGTTTCAGTCCTTCCCGCCCTACAGACGAATACAGAGAAACCCAGTCTGAGAAACTAGGGGAAGGGGGAGGGGGAGAGAAAGAGAGAGAGAGAGAGAGAGAGAGAGAGAGAGAGAGAGAGAGAGAGAGAGATCAAATTCTCTTGTGTCTGTCTCTGTTTTTCTCTATTCTCTCTCTCTCTCTCTCTCTCTCTCTCTCTCTCTCTCGTTGTGTGTGTGTGTGTGTGTGTGTGTGTGTGTGTGTGTTTGTTTGTTTGTTTGTTTCAAAACCCAGAGCCTGTCTGTAACAGATCTAAACACAGTTCTTGAAGGGGAAAATGGAAACAATTCCATAGTCTCTGGCAATGAAGTCATCTCCCATTGAAAACCACAGGAGAGGGGAATATTGTCCTCAACTAGGCATATATCAACCAGTATTTCACAGGCAGACCTTCAGGGAGGTGCAGATTCACCAGCCCTACCCTCCCTCCCATCCCCCCAGCATCCCTGCTCATCTCCTGTCCACCATTTGTTGATTCATTGTTGCTGTTGCTGTTGCTGTTGCTGTTGCTGTTGCTGTTGCTGTTGCTGTTGCTGCTGCTGTTGTTGTTGTTGTTGTTGTTGTTGTTGTTGTTGTTGTTGTTCCTGGTGTGAAGAACACTGTGAGGTAGCCTTCCTCTAATAAACCCTCTGGTCTTTAGGGATCCTTCACCCACTCACTCTCTGCCAGACTGAGTTCACAGCAGAAAACGCGTTTTTGAGAGAAACATGTTCCTGGTCCTGTGTGCCCATATTGAGGGAGGCATGAGAAAGGGATAACAAGGAAGGGAGACCCGGCAGTGGTAGGGGGCTGGGATGGGGTCGGGGGTGGGTGTCCTAGCTTGCTAATCCAACTGACCCACTTGCTGTGTAAATAAATATTTTGCATTCTGTGTCCCTTGTTTGATTTCTCACTAAATTCCAGATTGTCAATCTCCCTGTGTCGATTGCACAAGAACCCAAATGGGGATGCTGGGTGGTGAGCTGATTCCTCCCTAGAACACCTGTGCACTCTCTCATAGTCTCTAAGCTCCTTGCTGGACTCTTTTGGGCTTGGACCTGGCTGTCTGTAAGCCAGGAAGGAAGGAAGGAAGGGAGGGAGGGAGGGAGGGAGGGAGGGAGGGAGGGAGGGAGGGAGGGAGGGAGGGAACAGGCCTCAGTTGAGAATCCCAATTTTCTAGTTCACTGCATCTGATGGCTGGCTGACCCTTCCAGGTGAATTGTATTTTTTTTTTCCTTTTCACTCCTTTATTTGAGTCAGGGGTGTCTGCACATAGACCTGGAAATCAGTACCTAGATCAGGCCTGCCTGCCTGCCTGCCTGCCTGCCTGCCTGCCTGCCTGCCTGCCTGCCTGCCTTCCTCTATCTCACAGAGACACAGTTCTAAACACCTCTGCCTCTTGAATGATGGAAATAAAGACATGCACGAACACCTGGCTTCCTTTCATTGTACATTTAGCCTAATTTCAGTTTTATTCATGTCTGGGAGGGAGACTTGCTTGTGTGCTGTAGTTCAATTCCTTTCACTGTGTGGTTTCCCCACCACCTTGGCCACCATGCCACGTGGAAGAGAAGAAGAGATGAACCATATTGTTGGCACCCATATAACAAACACTTGGTTGCTTCCTCTGAGCCCTCTGAGTATCCTTACATCTCTGTATTTTAAAGTGGTTTTGTTTTGTTTTTTATTGCTGTCAAACTCTCTCTCTCTCTCTCTCTCTCTCTCTCTCTCTCTATCTATCTATCTATATGTGTGTGTGTGTGTGTGTGTGTGTGTGTGTGTGTGTGTGTGTGTGTGTGTATTTTTTTTCTTCCCCCAGAGCTGAGGACTGAACCCAGGTCCTTGAGCTTGCTAGGCAAGGACTCTACCACTGAGCTAAAACCCCAACCCCTATCTCTGTGTTTTAAAAAGTAGACTCTGGAGCAATACCGGGCAGGTCTCCAAGGCGGGTCCTTCGCTTTATTTTATTCTTTTTGTTTTTAATTGTTAAAGATTTGTTTGTTTGTTTGTTTGTTTGTTTGTTTTATGTCTATTCGAGTACCCTGTAGGTGTCTTCAGACACCCCAGAAGAGGGCATGATTGACAATTACAGATGGTTGCAAGCCGCCATGTGTTGGCTGGGTATTGAACTCAGGACCGCTGTAAGAGCAATCAGTGCTCTTAACGACGGTGCCATCTCTCCATCCACCTACTTTATTTTATTCTCTATGCTCTCTTGTGCGAGTCAAGGTCAAGCAGGCAAGAAACACCCAAACAGATTGGTCCATCACCACTTTCTGAATTCTTTTTGTTGTTGATGTCAGGGATGTAAAGCAAGTTTACCCATGAAGAATTGTAAGGGAGTCCTTCTGATTTAGAGAATAGCAGCCTTGAAATGAAATGAGAATCACAACAAGCATTTGTCTTATTGTTTTTGTTTTTTTCTTCCTTTTTCTTCGGAGCTGAGGACCGAACCCGGGGCCTTGTGCTTCCTAGGCAAGCGGTCTACCACTGAGCTAAATCCCCAACCCCTACATTTGTCTTAAAGTCTGAAAAACACAAAACAAAACAAAACAAAACAAAACAACAACAACAACAACAACAACAACCAAGAACAAACCATGAGACCGCAGAAATCCTCAGGCGGAGGAGTAAGGAGCTAGTTTTTATTGGTTAGGGTATTATTTGGTCGGGTGGGGGTAGGGGTGGGGGTGGGGGTGGGGGTGGGGGTGTTGTCCTTCCTACACCTCTCTTGCATGAATGAGCTGAACATTACTTAAGCTTGTGTCCAAAACTGTCCATTTTTTAGATTGATCCCAGGAGGGAGGGAGCGAGCCGGGGATACAGCACACCCTCTCTGGCCTCAGAGGTCCAGGCTCCCGCTGGCAGGGCCCGAAGGGACTCCTGGGGGGAAAAAAAAATAAAGTCTCCGAGGCACCACCTAGCCGGTTTTATTCTTGAAGAAAAGCAAACATACATAATGGAATAAGGGAAAGAAAAAACCCTGTTTTCTATATACACAAGCAGTCGTAATTTGTTATAGTGTCCCCTTTGCGTAGTTTGGATTCGATGACTTTATTTTATCAAGCAAGTTTTAAACAGCGGTAACTCCAAAGAGGAGTCAACAGCCCCTTTAAGTGCAGTCAGTCATTGACCCTTTGGTCTGTCTGTCTGTCTGTCTGTCTGTTTCAAAACGAGGGAGGGCCTGCCTGCCTGCCTGCCTGCCTGCCTGCCTGCCTGCCTGCCTGCCTGCCTGCGTGCCTGCATCAGATCTAAATACAGTTCTCAGAGGGGAAGACAGAGACAAGTCAGAAGTCACTAGCACTCAATGGACGACCACCAACCTAAGGGCAGGCCTAGGGTAGAATTTGATGGACGGACGGACGGACAGACGGACGGACGGACGGATGGACAGATGGACAGAAAGGATCTAGGAGGAGCTTTGGGAAAGATGAAAAGCCTCCATTTCCCCCCAAAAGAACGAGCCCCAACAGCTGGGCTCTTCGAGATGAGTTATAAGGGGAACCACACATACAGTTTTGTATCACACATACAGTTTGTCATCATCCGTCAATACCAGGTAGACTTTTCAACGTATGTAGGTAGCTGTTGACAGGTCAGTCCTTTACTAAGCCTCATGTAAGCTCTGCAGGGTAAGCCTCAGGAATTCATCTGTGCGTCCCGCAGGGTATGCTTTCTTGCTTTGTTAAAGGCTAGACTTTGGTTGCTGTCTGTCTGTCTGTCTGTCTGTCTGTCTGTCTGTCTGTCTGTCTGTCTGAATGAATGAATGAATGAGCGAGGGAATGAACGAATGAGGAGGGGATGCACATGCCTATGGTTTTAAGATGCTTAATTTCTTTACAAGGTTTATTTATTTAAACATTAAACATTGGGGTTGGGGATTTAGCTCAGTGGTAGAGCGCTTGCCTAGGAAGCACAAGGCCCTGGGTTCGGTCCCCAGCTCCGAAAATAAAATAAAATAAAATAAAATAAAATAAAATAAACATTAAACATTAATCGGAAATAATGGAGTCAGCAGTTAAGAGTTCTGACTGTGTTCTTCCAGAGGTCCTGAGTTCTATTCCCATGGTGGCTCACAACCCTCTGTTATGGGATCGATCTGCTGTGTGTCCGAAGACAGCTGCAGTGTGCTGTTTGTAGGGTAAAGAAAAAAATACTAAAGAAGAAAAAAAAAAAGAGAGAGAAAAAGTTAGAAGCACCAAGTCAAGTCATGTAAATATTGCCCACATTCGGATTTAGACATGCCTGAGCTGTCAGGGCGAGGCTGGCTGAGAGCGAATCAGTGAACGATCGGACTCTTCCTCTCTCTGTGAGGGTGTGTCATGAACTCTATTACCATTTCCAAAGAGTTAGGTATGCTGGAGCGAAGTGGACCGGAAAGCCAAGGGAGGAGAGGTATGCCTACACGAGTCCACCCAACCCCCCCGCCCCCCCCCCCGAGGGAGACATCCTCGAGTGGTGGGGGGAGGGGCGAAGGTGTGGAGGGATAATTTCCAACAAATAAATCCCAACAAATAAATTACTAGAGACTTGATTCATTGATTTACTTTAAATTTATTGAGTGTATCGGGAAAGAGGGAAAATGGGTCAAGGAGGGAGGGAGGGAGGGAGGGAGGGAGGGAGGGAGGGAGGGAGGGAGGGAGGGAGAGAGGGATATCTTTTCCTCCAAATCTGCTGGTATGTAGTCTCAGTGCGTCAGAAAAAAGACTGCTTCTGGCCTCCTTTCTGATTACCCCAAGGCAGTCTGGTCACCGTGCTGTAATAGAAAGGGAAACCACAGTCAAGTCATGGGAGCGAGCGAGCAAGCAAGCAAAAATCATAAACAAAAGCAAAAACACGTCTGTTAAGTTGAGCAGAGCAGAGCAGAGCAGAGCAGAGTAGGGCAAAGCAATACAAGGTCACATTCCACAAAGGCTGATATAGTCTGCCATCTTGGTCTACAGAGTGAAAAGTAGAAGGAGAAAATGAATATCGCTTTGTGTGTCACAAAGTTTTTAAGTTGTAAGGAACATTGCAGGGCTAAACCTTCAAATCCTCAAACCACCCAACCCAAGCTTTCCTCCTCCTCCTCCTCCTCCTCCTCCTCCTCCTCCTCCTCCTCCTCCTCCTCCTCCTCACCCCCCATTGCCCCCCCCGTGTGGTGTGTGTGTGTGTGTGTGTGTGTGTGTGTGTGTGTGTGTGTGTGTGTGTGTGTTTGCGCACGAGCTCGAGCTCGGGCACGCATTTCTTTCACTGCACAACCATCATTGGAGGACGTT
>NW_028238918.1:40000-64301 GCF_021556685.1 Rattus norvegicus
GCCTCCAAGAGACCAGGCGAGACGCGCCGCCACGGCCGCGGCGGCCGGGACGCCCTTCAAACCGCAACTTCCTCCCGCCCGCCGGGCGGCCCTTCCCCCCAGGCACCCCGCGACCGCCCCGGGACCCGTGCGCGCCCGGCTGCCCCCCCGTGAGGAGGGGCCCGGCAGCACGGCCGCGGGTCGGCCAGACGAGGAGCGAGAGAGAAAGGAACGCCGGCGGGCGGGGAGGGGGAGCGAACCGACAGAACGAGGACCGTCGACGGCAGGGCGGGCCGCAGCGGCACCCCCCGCGGGAGACGCCTCACAAGGGACCGGGAGGCCGCTCGGGCGGCGACCGGGCACGCGAGCCAAGCCGGCGGGAATCACACTGCACCCAACCCGGAGCAGTCCCGCCACGCCCGCGGCACCGAGCCGACCCGAAACCAACGGACAACCCCCGGGAGCCCGAGGAGACGCCAGCCGACGCGAGAGAGAACCGAGGCAGACGCCGACGCCAACCGACGAAGACCCCCGCGTGGCAGCGGGTCCCAACGTCCGACGACGCGCCGGACGCGGCCGACCGCCGGTTCCCCCAAATAAGAAGTCCGCCCCCGAGAGCGAGGCCAACCCCGCGGTTCACGGACCCTCAAGAGCCCCGCGGAGGGGGAAGGGGGGGTAGGACGGCTCCCGCGATCTCCACCGGCCGTGGGAACGCTGCCGTGGAAGGGGGGGACGAGGCGGCAACCGCAGACGCCCGAGAGCACGCGGCACGCACCACACGCGACACGACCTCGCCGCGAGAGTGGCCGGGACGTGGACGCGCGTGGGAGGGACGCACACGCGACGGAGGGCACGGGGGGAAACGGAGGCGGGTGGGACCGGGAGCCCACCGCCGCCCTTCCAAACCCACCCGTCCCGCGACGACCCCTCGCGGTGAGGGGGGTACCGCGCACGCGGGCGTGTGCACGGCCCTTCCCCGCCACCTGCCACCAGAAACCCAATCTCCCCCACAAGCTCCGCACAGCGGCAGGTCGACAGAGCCCCGTCCCGCGTGATCCCTCCTCGTACTCGGAGCGGGGAGGCGCGGGTCGCGGTAGGCGAGAGAGCAAACGCTGCGCGCAGAAGGCTGAGGTCAGGGCGGGCAGCCGAGGGGACCATCCGGGAGAAGCCCCTCGGAGATCGTAAAGCCCTTTCCGAAGATAGCTAGAGAAGGCAAATTCCTCACTGAGGGCGGGACGAACCCAACACCGACGAGCAGCCAAGGGCTCCGTGCACGCAACGGGAAACGAGCAACAGGCGCGGGACAGAACGGGAAGGACCACGCGCCAGCTGGTGGGGGGTCTGCGGTATCGGCAAAGGTCTCTTTCTCCGGGGTCTTCTTGAGCATTCGCGGACCGGGGGGACCTGCGACAGGTCCCCGCCGAGAGCCAGGCCTCTTCAAGGCGCACACAAAGGAGGAGCCTTGACTTGAGGGAGTCCGGTCTTTAAAAAGGGCCAGCCGCGATCGCTCAGCACCACCCTAACCGCGCAGGGCCCGCGGGTGAAGGCACCAAAAACATAGGCACGGGGTGGGCGCTCACCCAACGGAAGGAGCCTTTTAACCGCACACTCAACTCCTCGACCCCCCCCCTTTCTGTCACCGTGCAGAAAGCCGGCAACTAGGACAAGGGAAAGCGTAAAGGCACAAGCACCATGGAGCACAGGAGGCACGCCGGGGAGCGGGAAGCGCCACCGCCAACTCAGAAGCGGGCACCTTGGTGGTCAAAGCCCGGAACGCTCCAGGAGCACCGCAAGGCTCACACGAAGCAGGGCGCGTGCACACACCATTCGGGAAGGGTATGCACCGCAGCGGGTCTACCACCTTCCCCCGGCACGGGGGAAGAGGGCCGCGAAGCAGTGAACGGCGTGGGGGCAAGCGCCCCCGACACGTCCACAGGGACACCGCGAACCACAGCAACAAGTGTGCGCGGGTCAGCGCTCGTGCCGGACAGCCGCACCCCTGACTTCCACACACCACCCTGCAAAGGAATGGGGAGGAGAGACGAGGGGCCCGCTGGCAGAACGAGAAGAGCGGTCGCCATTCGCGCTGAATGACCATTCGCCATGAATGTCCGTCCCTCGCCTGGCGCGGCTTAGGCCCCGGCCCGAAGAGAACGCGGCAGCACCACATCGATCCAACGGGAGCGAGACACGCCATGCATCGGGAACAACGGGCGTGAGAGCTTTCTAACAACGCACTGGACGGGAATACGAGCGAGAAGAGCGAGAGAGAGCACGGGAAGAAGTCGCTAACACTGCCACACACACAAAAAAAAAAATTTACCCTTCTCGAGGGCGAGAAAAAAAAGGAAGCGTTGCACTCGGGAGGCACGTGGCGTGGAAGAACGGGACTCAACGGGCAGCGGAGGTTCGGGAACTCCTTCAAAAAAAAATAAAAATAAAAAATAAAAAATAAAAATAAAAAAATAAAATCCCCTTCGAAGGAGAAAAGGTGCAACTCGGGAGGCACACAGCAGGAAAGAAAGGGACACACCACCAAGCAGCGGAGGTTCGGGAACTCCTTCCAAAAAACAAAAAAAAAAAAAAACAAAAAACAAAAAAAAAAAAACAAATAAAAAAACCGGTCGGCCGCAGAGGAGCACGCCAGGGGGTCACTAGCACCAAACGGGAAAACCCTTCCAGTCGCACTCGGCACCAACGACTCCTACCGGTAACGGACGACAACCACCACGGGGAAATCGGGAACGCCTGACACGCGGGACGGTTGTCATAAAGCTGCCCCACAGAGCACAGGCAAGCAAGCACGGGAAAGCAGGAAGCGCGTACTCATGGGGGGACGCTAAGCTTCAAGCATCGAAGAGGCCCATGCGCAGAAGAAAAGAGCTAGGGCTGGACAAGCAAACAGCCTTGGTGCAAGCCTCTTCCAACGTCCTTTAATGACAAAAAGAGTCAAAAGGACAGCGTGTCAGCATATATCTCCAGGTACAATAAGGACAGATAGCAAAGATGAAAAGTGTAAAAGACACAGGGATAAACATGACAGGCCACACGGAACGTCTGGAAGTCATGTTCGGTGACGTGTCCCCAAGAGGTCCCCATGTAGAAAGAGAACCGGACCGCAAAGGAACAACTGGTCGACCTTAGAACCCTGAGTGCTCACAGACCGAGGAGGCCATGGTAGATAGCCTGGAACACAGCTTCCCCTCGGCCTCAGAAGTCCATGCTCCCGCTGGCAGGGACCGGGGAGGATCCTGGAAAAAATAAAGTCTCGGAGGCGCCCCCTAGCCGGGACACCTCGGCTCGGAGGCCGGGGACACAGCACCCTCTCGGCCTCAGAGGTCCAGGCTCCCGCTATCAGGGACCGAAGGGACTCCTGGAAAAGAAAAAAAAAAAAATCCGTGGCGCCACCTAGCCGGGCCACCTCGGCTCGGAGGCCGGGGACACAGCACCCTCTCGGCCTCAAAAGTGTCTATGGTCCCGCTGGCTGGGACCGAAGGGACTCCTGGAAAAGAAAAAAAAAAAAAAAAAAACTCCGTGGCGCCCCCTAGCCGGGCCACCTCGGCTCGGAGGCCGGGGACACAGCACCCTCTCGGCCTCAGAGGTCCAGGCTCCCGCTATCAGGGACCGAAGGGACTCCTGGAAAAGAAAAAGAAAAAAAAAAAAAAACTCCGTGGCGCCCCCTAGCCGGGCCACCTCGGCTCGGAGGCCGGGGACACAGCACCCTCTCGGCCTCAGAGGTCCAGGCTCCCGCTATCAGGGACCGAAGGGACTCCTGGAAAAGAAAAAGAAAAAAAAAAAAAACTCCGTGGCGCCCCCTAGCCGGGCCACCTCGGCTCGGAGGCCGGGGACACAGCACCCTCTCGGCCTCAGAGGTCCAGGCTCCCGCTATCAGGGACCGAAGGGACTCCTGGAAAAGAAAAAAAAAAAAAAAACTCCGTGGCGCCCCCTAGCCGGGCCACCTCGGCTCGGAGGCCGGGGACACAGCACCCTCTCGGCCTCAGAGGTCCAGGCTCCCGCTATCAGGGACCGAAGGGACTCCTGGAAAAGAAAAAAAAAAAATCCGTGGCGCCACCTAGCCGGGCCACCTCGGCTCGGAGGCCGGGGACACAGCACCCTCTCGGCCTCAAAAGTGTCTATGGTCCCGCTGGCTGGGACCGAAGGGACTCCTGGAAAAGAAAAAAAAAAAAAAAAAAACTCCGTGGCGCCCCCTAGCCGGGCCACCTCGGCTCGGAGGCCGGGGACACAGCACCCTCTCGGCCTCAGAGGTCCAGGCTCCCGCTATCAGGGACCGAAGGGACTCCTGGAAAAGAAAAAGAAAAAAATCCGTGGCGCCACCTAGCCGGGCCACCTCGGCTCGGAGGCCGGGGACACAGCACCCTCTCGGCCTCAAAAGTGTCTATGGTCCCGCTGGCTGGGACCGAAGGGACTCCTGGAAAAGAAAAAAAAAAAAAAAACTCCGTGGCGCCCCCTAGCCGGGCCACCTCGGCTCGGAGGCCGGGGACACAGCACCCTCTCGGCCTCAAAAGTGTCTATGGTCCCGCTGGCTGGGACCGGAGAGGAGGGAAGAAATAAAAAAAAAATAAAATAAAATAAAATAAAAAATTAAAAAAAAAAAAATTGGAAAAAAAAAAAAAAAATCCGGGACGGGGCCCAAGCCTTCTGGTCGACCTCATCCAGCTGCCACCAACCCCTCCTTGTGTCCCAATAGGTCGTACAGCCACCCTCCTCCCCTGAAGTTCTCCAGGTACAACCTCCTAGCTAGAGATGGTCCCCAGACAGGACGGCGTCTCCGTCGCGCACCCGCCTGCTTGCCTGTCACCCTCTCACCCTGGCCGGCTCACCACAGGCACTTCCCCGTCCTTTGTCACCAACCGGGGGACAGGAGCGTTGCGGAAACTTGTCGCCACTAGGTGTCGCCCGACAGCGATCTCGATCAAGCAAACCAATACAGACTGTCACGCGCCGCCGCCGCCACACACACTCATTCCGTCTCTCCGGAGTGACCTCCCTAGCTCAGGGGGACACTCACCCACGCACAACGGGGCAGGTACCCACCACTTCTCCCGAATGGCACAAACGGTCCCGGTTGTCCCGCCGGAACACAGTGAACGCGGGATGGACTCGGGGCCAACCCCCTCAGGCACCCAGAAAAGGAAAGTAGGACGGAGCGGTGAAAACAGGCCACCTCTAAGTGAAAGGACATGCACTCTCGAATCGGTTAACAATTAGCAAGGAACAGGCACAGTTAGGAAAAGGGAGCGTCCAAACTCCGTCGTGAGGGGAGGGTGGCGGCGACCTCAGTTCCACACCATTTTTAAATGGCTCACTCATTTTTAAAACCCTCCACCGATCCCGATGGGGGGGAGGGGGGTTGTTGTTGTTCTCTGTTCCTCGCTGCCACCGCCAGCCGGCACTCACCAAACCACACACCTGCCACCCTCTTTGGAAGACTAAACACAGAGAGTAAATTAAAAGAATGGTGGAATGATGGTGGAATGGTTAAAATTCCCGTGATTTGTTTTCACTCTGATCAAAACATACTTATTTTGTGCATTTGCATTCCCTTGTTCACACGTGCCTCTGTGTGTGTGGTGGGGGGAGGGAGGGAGGGAGGGAGGGAGGGAGGGAGGGAGAAAGAGAGAGAGACAGAGACAGAGAGACAGAGAGACAGAGAGAGAGAGAGAGCCAATTTAAAAAATAAAAACATGGTTAAATACAGCCACTTTGGGAAGATTGCTAGAGAGAATGCAGTCCAGAGTATGGAGGCCAGAGCTCTGGACGCTCTAGACCACAGGTCTCCCATCTCCCATATACCAGGCACCCAGCACCACCATCCCTACTTTGTTTGCTTGTGCGTTTGTTTGCTTGCTTGTTACATTAGTTTCATCCCAAGTTAATAATTATATATTTTTTTTTCTATGCACGTATTTAGTTGTGGCAGGGGAACTCCTTCTTTAGGACAGGCAGACTTAGCTAGTTAGTTAGCCAGTCAAAAGTACGTAAAAAATTTATATCAACATAAATATCATTCACTAAGAAATCCTATCTGAAGAAAAAGAAAGAAAGGAAGAAAGAAGGAAGGGAGGGAGGGAGGGAGGGAGAGAGAGAGAGAGAGAGAGAGAGAGAGAGAGAGAAAGAAAGAGGAAAACTGGCAGACTTAGTTTTAGTGTTTTTGTTATTGTTTATTCAAGATATTGTTTCAGGGCTGGAGAGACGGCTCAGCGGTGAAGAGCACTGACTGCTCTTCCAGAGATCCTTAGTTCAAATCCCAGCAACCACATGGTGGCTCACAACCATCTGTAATGGAATCCTCTCCTTGTGTGTTGAAGACAGTGACAGTGTGCTCATAAAATAAATAAACAATAAAAAATATGTTTGAAGATTAAAGAAAAAACTCTCTCTCTCTCTCTCTCTCTCTCTCTCTCACACACACACACACAAATAAACTCTGTAATAAAAATCAATGTGACTTCATGATCAAACTTCTATAGTCAATAGGACTAGAGAGAACACATGTCTGTAAAATAAAAGCAGAACCTTTTCTGCTTTGTTTTGTTTTGCCTCAAGGTACGTTTCTTTTGGTATAGCCCAGGCAGTCATGGAACTTGCTCCGTAGACTTATCTAGCCTCAAGCTCACAGAGGTCCACTCTGCCTGCCTCGGCCACCCACACAGCTCTCTCTGCTGACTATATGTCTGCATGCCAGAAGAGGGCACCAGAACCTAGGAGGACACACCACATGGCTCCTGAGAATCCAGGTTTTGACTTTAAAAAAAAAAAAAAAAATTCTGACAGCATAGAGGGTAGATATCTGCCTGCCAGGCTCTTCTAGTGCTGTTTAAGGTGGGGTAATAGCCATGTGAAGGAGACAAGGGGAGAGGAAAAATCGATTGGATGAGTAGTGCTGCTGAGATTAAGGAACACACACACACACACACACACACACACACACACACACACACACACACAGAGAGAGAGACAGAGACAGAGACAGACAGAGACAGACAGAGACAGTAAGACAAAGAGACAGAGAGAGAGAGATGACAGAGGGACACACCGAGGGAAAGACATCAGGACCAGCTGAATTTCTCAAGAAAAGAAAAGAAGAGAAAGGAAAAATGTTTTCTATATACACAAATCTGTATACATGATTTGTTATAGTGTCCCATTTGGGCACTTTGGATTCAACTGTGGATGGTTGTCAGCCAGCTTGGCTGACACCTGACCTCACCAAGATGGAGGCAGCCGGCCATTAGCCCTGATGTTCCAGGTCACTTCTGTTTCTCCCTTTCCCAGCCTCTAGGGAAACAGAACTTAATTAAACTCAGTTTGCACGTGCAGAAAGGTGAAGAGGCACCCAAAAGCAGCCAGAAGCCTCAGACCATCCACAGCCACATGTTCTCCTTCTGCCTATATTACTTCTAAATGATCGTATTTATTTATTTATTTATTTATTTATTTATTTACTTACTTACTTACTTACTTACTTACTTACTTTTTTTTCTTTCTTTTTTTTCGGAGCTGGGGACAGAACCCAGGGCCTTGCACTTGCTAGGCAAGCGCTCTACCACTGAGCTAAATCCCCAACCCCCTTACTTACTTACTTACTTACTTACTTACTTACTTACTTACTTATTTTTGTCATACTTAAACAATCGTTCGTCCTTGAATTCCTCCTGTATGCCAGGTAGACTTAGTCAGTCAGTCAGTCAGTCAGTCATTTAGCCAGGTCAAAATAGTTAAACATAAATATCAATAAAATCAATAAAAATCAAATGCAAACCCAATAGACAGTAAGTAAAATCGAATAAACCAAAAGATACATCATAAGCACAGAGTTTCAGCCGGACATTGAAAAGCAGCAGTTACCGAAGCAGTCTCCCTCCCACACCAACACACACACAGCTCGACCACCACCTTATCTGCACATTTTCAGCTCCTGCTTTCTAGAGTTACCAAGTTTATACACTACAGAGTTTAGCAAAGCAGGCCGGTTCACCGCACCCCCAGGGTCAGAGAACATGCTAGACCAGCTCTAGGGGATGGGCTGGGGGGCAGGGGAGGGTGGGAAGAGGGGAAACAGGCAGACTTAGGTATTCTAGTTTTGTTCATTCAAGATTCCACTTCTCTCTGTTGTAGCCCTGATAGACAGACAGGCAGGCAGGAATATTTGTTTGTTTGGCTTGGGGTTTGGGTTTGGTCCATTTGTTGGTGGATTTTGTTTTGTTTTGTTTCATTTTGTTTTTCGGGAAGTGTGGTGACTTAGTGCCTACACAAGCCAAGGCAGGAAAAATAAATAAGTAAAGATCTCTGAAACACAAATCTGGGGTGGGCTCTAGCATGGCCATGGACACACGCATGCACAGACGCACGCACGCACGCACGCACGCACGCATTGTAGACACGCACTCAAGGACACACTGGATTCTACAATGTTTGGTTTCTGAGTGTGTGTCATACAGAACCTAACAGAATATGTAATGAACTCTGGCAGTGACAGCAGAAACAACCTATGAGAAGGCGTCCTTGCAATATTAAAATGGCAGGCTAGCCAGGTGACAGTTATCTTAACCAATCTGATGTAGGCCTCATTCACACGGCATCTAGGCCTTAACAGTTAATTGTATCTGTTTCTTTATTTTCCTCTTAGGCCATCACATTGTTTTACCTAGACCTTTAACAGCCAGCAGCTACCAGCCTACAGCTACCAGTTTCTTTCTTTTCATAAAGAAACCCTGTCTGAAAAACTAGGGGAGGGAGACAAACAGATTAACAGATCTCTCTCTCTCTCTCTCTCTCTCTCTCTCTCTCTCTCTCTCTCTCGCTCTCTCGCTCTCTCGCTCTCTCGCTCTCTCGCTCTCTCGCTCTCTCGCTCTCTCGCTCTCTCGCTCTCTCGGCGCCTGTGTTTGTGTGTTCAACAGAGGAGGCAATGGCAGATAAATGTCTGCCCCTCCTCTGTAAGCCAGGCCACTCCATTACTGCCTTTCCTTTTTCTTAGTTTGTTTGGTTTATTCCAAGTTAATTGTATCTGTTTCTTTATTTTCCTCCTCATTTCTTTAGTTGAGTCAGGGGTCTTTGCACAAAAGCCCTGGAAATCAGTACCTGGATCAGGTCTGCAGCCTGCTCACAGAGTTCTACCCACCTTCACCTCTCAAGTGATGCAATCAAAGACATGCAGCACCACACCTGGCTTCTTTTCACATGTACATTTACTTTAGTTCCAATGCTCATTCAGGTCTGAGAGACGGGGGAGGGAAGGAGGGAAGAGAGACAGAGAGTGACAGAGAAACAGTTGACAGAGAGGGAGAATTGTAGGTTAATTATTGTTCCGTCTCCTCAATCACGGTCTACTGGTCGCCATCGTGGCAACCATGCCCCGCAACCCTACCTTCGGTAAGATCAAGCATAATGGCGGCAACCATATAATTCCTGCTTAGTCGCACTGAACACTCCGGTCATCACTACCTGTGGAGAATTGTAAGGGGGCTCCTCTGGTCTAGAGAGTAGTACCCTTGAATGAAATGAGGATCACAGCAAGCATTATTTGTTTTGAGATATAAGATGTGGAAAGAACTATATGTGTGGATTTACAGACAGACAGACAGACAGACAGACAGACAGACAGACAGACAGACAGACATACATACAGACAGAGAGGACAGGATAGGACAGGACAGGACAGGACAGGACAGGACAGGACAGGAGAAAAAAACAAGAACACAAACAAAAACTCAAAATGGAAGTCCGGTTCCAAATAGTCTCTGTCTGCCCTGTCGCTCTAGTGTTGGTGGTCCAGGTTATAAAAGCTTATACATGGGTGGGTGCGGGAAGTGCTGCTGGGTGTTCAGTTCAGGTCCAAGATTATTGCGGGTAACTAGACAACAAAGAAAGCAGTTAGACTGACTTCAACAGTGTTCGGTTTCTGAGTGTGTTATCACACAGAAGAGCCTAACAGAATATGTAATGAATTCTGGCAGCAACAGCAGAAACAACCAATGAGAAAGTGTCCTTATAATATTAGCAACTGCAACAAAATGGCAGACTAGCCAGCTAACAGTTCCCTAGCCATTAACTCATCTGACATAGGCCTTCTTCACGTTGCATCTAGATAGGTCTTCCTATCTTCCTCTCCAGTGCTGAGACCAAAGTGAGATCAAAGTCATGCATCACCATGGGTGCCTTCCTTTTCATTTCTTTTCTTTCATCCTAGGAAGTGAGTGTGTGTGTGTGTGTGTGTGTGTGTGTGTGTGTGTGTGTGTGTGTGTGTGTAAAGAGAGAGAGAAGGAGGGGGGGAGAGAGAGAGAGAGAGCTTTAGAGAGAGAGAGCTTTAGAGAGAGAGAGAGCTTTAAAATCAGCACTCAAGCCTTTTCTCTTCCTATCCCTATCCCAATCCCCCCCCCGAAACCAGCAGCAAAGCCACCAGCACTCGAGAGACAGAGGAAGATGAAATCTCTAGTCTGAGAAACAAGAGGAGGTAGATAAACATACCCCCCCCTCTCTCCTTCATAATTTGTTAAAGTGTTCCCTTTGTGTTGTGTGGACTCTACTTTATTAAGCAAGTTTCACATCGTACTATCTCCAAAGAGGAGTCAACAGTCTCTTGGCGTGCAGGCAGTTGTTGCCTGCTTTAAATATTTTTTGGTGTGTTTGTTTGTTTGTTTGTTTGTTTGTTTGTTTGTTTGTTTCAAAACCGAGGGCCTGCCTGCGTTCAACAGATCCAAACCCAGTTCTCA
The DNA here is from genome assembly GCF_021556685.1 of Rattus norvegicus. Lineage (NCBI taxonomy): Eukaryota > Metazoa > Chordata > Mammalia > Rodentia > Muridae > Rattus > Rattus norvegicus. The sequence continues at coordinate 50,713 of NW_028238918.1, forward strand.
GAGGGGAAAATGGAGTCAAGTCCGAAGTCACTGGCATTTAGGTCATCGGCCATTGACAGTCATAGGAGATGGGAATATCGTCCTTTCTCCAATGGAGACTCACCTGGGTATGCATCAACCACATCTAAGGGCAGGCCTGGGTTAGTACGGGGTGGTGGATGGGGAGGAAGGATCTGGAAAGAGCTTTGCGATGGGAAACTATGATCAGAATGTTGCACAGAAAACAAAATTTGTATTTAAAAAGAAAAAAAAAAAAAGGCTATCCAAAAAATCTATCCAAAAATGAAAGGAAACAAAACAAAACAAAACAAAACAAAACAAAACAAAACAAAACAAAACAAAACCGACAGCAGAACTTTACTAACTGCAAATGCTCCATCTCCCTGTATCCAACCACTCCACTCCCAGATAGGTAGATGATAGTTTGCACTTCTGTCCCAGTTGGGTTAAGAAAAGGGGAACCACCTCTGTGGAGAGCCATCTCTCCAGCCCTTGACAAGCTTTATTTAACTAAACATTAAACATGAATCAGAAACGCCAAACCCTGTACATATATGGTCCAGATTCACCCTTACTTAGAAATCCCCGAGCTGGCAGGGCGAGGCTGGGAATTGAGAGTGAGCAAAAAGGGAGTCTGCCTCTTTCCCCCAGGGTGTGCTATCAACTCCATTACCATTTCCAAACAGCTGGGTGTGAGTCTAACTAAGGTTTCCTTCAGTCAGACATTTGCCAGGAGCCGGAGCCCTGACAGGACAGCGAGAGCGATGATCAGACATCATTTCACAGTGAAATCATCACTCGCTGATTTCAGGCAGAAAACTTTAGAAAACTCTAAACTCTAAAGAGGCACTGAAGCGTGCTAGGGCAGCGGCAGTACTTCCCCGACTGACCTTCAGGGACCTGCATATTCTCCAGCCCCGCCCCACCCCACCCCCTCTCAGCTAGCTCCTGTCCACCCCTCCCCCTCCCCCCCACATACAGGGAGGAGGCCTTGTGTGTGTGTGGGGGGGGGGGGCGGCAGCGGGAAGATGCAACTCTCTCTTGAGAGAGAGTTCGGGTCTCCCAAACAAATACATAACTAGAAACTTCATTTATTTACTTTATTTCATCGAGCATACCGTGGAAGAGGGAAAAGGAACAGGGAAGCTAGGCCAACTGGTCGAGCTCCTCCTTTCGTTTTGTTTCAAAAAGGAAAGGAAAAGCCAAAGAACCCCCTCTTTTTGGTGAAAGGAACAGAATGGTGAAAGTTGAAACATCGGCTCGCCACTTAATACTTTGGCTTTTAATAAAAGGGACAGCAGATCGACTTCCGAGTTGATTAAGAGAGAGAGAGAGAAGAGAGAGAGAGAGAGAGAGAGAGAGAGAGAGAGAGAGAGAGAGAGAGAGAGAATAAAAACCACAAAAAAAACGTTTTGTCGACCAGCCTCCTTTTAAACCTCTGTTACACAGGAAGACTGGTCAACCTCATTCCCCCCTCCCCCCACTCACACACACACCCCTCCCCCTCCACGGAGAGGTTTAATGAGAGAAGAAAGGTAGAAGAAGAGAGTAAAGGCCAGTCATGAGCACGTGGAGAGAATTTGGGAGGGGAATGGGGAGAGAAGGGACAAAGGGGAAGAGGGGAAGAGAGGAAGAGCAAAAGAGCAAAGAGAGGAGCAAAGAGAGCCAACCTCATATTTTATTTTTTTTTTAAAGATTTATTTATTTTATTTATGCGTAAGAGTACACTGTAGCTATTTTCAGACACACCAGAAGAGAGCATCAGATCCCATTACAGATGGTTGTCAGCCACCTTGTGGTTGCTGGTAATTGAACTCAGGACCTCTGGGAGAAATTTGTGTGTGTGTGTGTGTGTGTGTGTGTGTGTGTGTGTGTGTGTGTGTGTGTGTGTGCCCGTTAGTTTAAAAATCTGCTGTAGACCTCCCTTTTAATATCTGTTTAACAAATATTTTTACCATATTTAAATTTTATTTATTTTATTTTACTTAAAAATAATAATGAATAAAGAGTCAATGTGAATAAACAATAAAACAAAAATCAAGGTGATCGGGGTTGGGGATTTAGCTCAGTGGTAGAGCGCTTGCCTAGCAAGAGTAAGGCCCTGGGTTCGGTCCCCAGCTCCGAAAAAAAGAAAAAAGAAAAAAAAAAAAAATCAAGGTGATCAACAGATACCGACGACTGACATGGAAAAAAGTTAATAGATCGCCATAAAAACAGAGTAAGTGCGATGTAAACAATAAAACAGATGGGATGGAGAGATGGCTCAGCGGTTAAGAGCACTGACCGCTCTCCCAGAGGTCCTGAGTTCAAATCCCAGCAACCACATGGTGGCTCACAACCATCTGTAATGAGATCTGATGCCCTCTTCTGGTGTGTCTGAAGACAGCTACAGTGTACTCACATGCGTTAAATAAATAAATTAAAAAAAAAAAGAAAACAATAAAGCAGAAATTAAGACGAGGGACACAGAAGGACAAGGGAGATAAAACAATTAAATGTTAACAGACATAAAGTGGGAACGACGGGGTTGGGGATTTAGCTCTGTGGTAGAGTGCTTGCCTAGCAAATGCAAGGCCCTGGGTTCAGTCCCCAGCTCTGAAAAAAGAAAAAAGAAAAAAGAAAAAAAAAGAAAAGCGGGAACGAGAGGAAGGGCAAATATAGACGACTGAAACGAAATGATGGAATAAATTTATAAAATAATAATAAAGTACGAGTAAATACGAATAAATGGCAAACTGGACTTTAATAAATGTTTAAATCAAGGTGAATGACAAATACAATTTAGACAAAAAGGTTTTGAAAAATGAAAAGAAATAGAAAGCATATATGAATCAATAACAAGACTGAAGTCACAATGGCCTTTGAAGTGACACGGACGACAAACGTGAAAAACATAAATGAAATAATTTCGACAGCCACGGACATTCACATGGTGTGTTGGGAAACACCGCAGTCTTTATTTGGCGAGTAAAAACGCCTCGGGGAACTCTGTACATAGGAGGCTGGGAGCATGAATCACTCTATCTATCTATCTATCTATCTATCTATCTATCTATCTATCTATCTATCTTTTTTTTTTATTTTTCTCTCCCTTACATCTTCCCACCATACCATACGTTTCTCCTTATACAAATCCATAGATTTATATATGTTCTTAATTTCATTTTTTTCCTCTGCCACACAGCCCACCACACAGAACCTCTAGATCTCGGGATCCCCTTCTGCCAGCACCAGTGGCAAGGGCACAGCTCCCCAGAGAATTAACTCGATCCGAACATAAGCGCGACAAGAAATTAAAAGTTAAATCGGAAGTGAAACTGAAAATGAAATTTTGGCCGAAAATAAAATAAAATGAAAGGTATAAGTTTTGTGACAATCAAATCATAAATCCCAATTGGGCAAAAAATAAAATTACAAAGTCAAAATTTTGTCCAGTCCACTGTGCTCCTGTGGAATCCCTCCCTGGAACTTGCTCGGTAGAGTAGTCTAGTCCCAAACTCACAGAGGTCTGCCCTGCCTTTCTCTGAAACCTACAGAGCCAGTCAAAACCTACAATCCTTTGTTGTTTGTTTGGCAGTTTGGCAGTTTGTTTGTTCCTGGACAAAAATGTGGGCTCTCTCTGATTCCTATATGTCTGCATGCCAGAAGAGGGCACCAGAACATAAGAGGACACACCACACAGCTCCTGAGAATCCAGAGGGTTTTTTTTGTTTTGTTTGTTTTGTTTGTTTTTTCTTCCTCTTTTCTTTTTTTCCGGAGCTGGGGACCTTGCTCTTCCCAGGGCCTTGCGCTTGCTAGGCAAGCGCTCTACCACTGAGCTAAATCCCCAACCCCGAGAATCCAGGTTTTTGACCAAAACAAAAAACAACAACAGGGGCTGGAGAGATGGCTCAGCGGTTAAGAGCACTGACTGCTCTTCCAGACGTCCTGAGTTCAATTGCCAGCAACCACATGGTGGCTCACAACCATCTGTAATGAGATCTGATTGATCTCTTCTGGTGTGTCTGAAGATAACTGCAGCATACTCAGATAAATAAAAAACAAATCTAAAAAAATTAAAAACAACAACAAAAAACACAAAAACAAACAAACAAACAAAACCCCCAAAACTAACAACCTAGAGGGTAGATATCTGCCTGCCCAGGTCTTCTAGTGCTATTTAAGGCTTCCTGTAGATAATAAAGCTTGTGTATCTTTTATCCAGGAACAGAATCATCAAGGCAGGGTAGGAGAGAAGCCCTGTTTGGGATTAAACGTTTCTACAACGTAACAGGAGGAGGCGGAGGGAGAGGGGCTCCTCAGACATAAATCTAAAATAGTACAATGGATCATTTTGAAGGCGTGTGGGAGACAGAGTTTTTCTCTGAGTGAGTGTGGAACTCACTGTCCCTGAGCTCAGCTTGTGATGAGAGAGAGAGAGAGAGAGAGAGAGAGAGAGAGAGAGAGAGACAGGGATCGAATTTTCTGTGTCTCTCTGTCTCTGTCTGTCTGTCTCTCTCTCTCTGTGTCTGTCTCTCTCTCTGTCTCCCTGTCTCTGTCTCTCTTCCTCTCTCTGTCTCTCTGTCTCTCTCTGTCTCTGTCTCTCCCCCCTCCCCCATGCGTGTGTTTGTGTGTTCAACCGAGGAGGCAATGGCAGATAAATGTCTGCCCCTCCTCTGTAAGCCAGGCCACTCCATTACTGCCTTTCCTTTTTCTTAGTTTGTTTGGTTTATTCCAAGTTAATTGTATCTGTTTCTTTATTTTCCTCCTCATTTCTTTAGTTGAGTCAGGGGTCTTTGCACAAAAGCCCTGGAAATCAGTACCTGGTTCAGGTCTGCAGCCTGCTCACAGAGTTCTACCCACCTTCACCTCTCAAGTGATGCAATCAAAGACATGCAGCACCACACCTGGCTTCTTTTCACATGTACATTTACTTTAGTTCCAATGCTCATTCAGGTCTGAGAGACGGGGGAGGGAAGGAGGGAAGAGAGACAGAGAGTGACAGAGAAACAGTTGACAGAGAGGGAGAATTGTAGGTTAATTATTGTTCCGTCTCCTCAATCACGGTCTACTGGTCGCCATCGTGGCAACCATGCCCCGCAACCCTACCTTCGGTAAGATCAAGCATAATGGCGGCAACCATATAATTCCTGCTTAGTCGCACTGAACACTCCGGTCATCACTACCTGTGGAGAATTGTAAGGGGGCTCCTCTGGTCTAGAGAGTAGTACCCTTGAATGAAATGAGGATCACAGCAAGCATTATTTGTTTTGAGATATAAGATGTGGAAAGAACTATATGTGTGGATTTACAGACAGACAGACAGACAGACAGACAGACAGACAGACAGACAGACAGAGAGGACAGGACAGGACAGGACAGGACAGGACAGGACAGGACAGGACAGGACAGGAGAAAAAAACAAGAACACAAACAAAAACTCAAAATGGAAGTCCGGTTCCAAATAGTCTCTGTCTGCCCTGTCGCTCTAGTGTTGGTGGTCCAGGTTATAAAAGCTTATACATGGGTGGGTGCGGGAAGTGCTGCTGGGTGTTCAGTTCAGGTCCAAGATTATTGCGGGTAACTAGACAACAAAGAAAGCAGTTAGACTGACTCCTACAGTGTTCGGTTTCTGAGTGTGTTATCACACAGAAGAGCCTAACAGAATATGTAATGAATTCTGGCAGCAACAGCAGAAACAACCAATGAGAAAGTGTCCTTATAATACTAGCAACTGCAACAAAATGGCAGACTAGCCAGCTAACAGTTCCCTAGCCATTAACTCATCTGACATAGGCCTTCTTCACGTTGCATCTAGATAGGTCTTCCTGTCTTCCTCTCCAGTGTGTGTGTGTGTGTGTGTGTGTGTGTGTGTGTGTGTGTGTGTGTGTGTGTGTGTGTGTGTAAAGAGAGAGAGAAGGAGGGGGGGAGAGAGAGAGAGAGCTTTAGAGAGAGAGAGCTTTAGAGAGAGAGAGAGCTTTAAAATCAGCACTCAAGCCTTTTCTCTTCCTATCCCTATCCCAACCCCCCCCCCCAAACCAGCAGCAAAGCCACCAGCACTCGAGAGACAGAGGAAGATGAAATCTCTAGTCTGAGAAACAAGAGGAGGTAGATAAACATACCCCCCCCCTCTCTCCTTCATAATTTGTTAAAGTGTTCCCTTTGTGTTGTGTGGACTCTACTGTATTAAGCAAGTTTCACATCGTACTATCTCCAAAGAGGAGTCAACAGTCTCTTGGCGTGCAGGCAGTTGTTGCCTGCTTTAAATATTTTTTGGTGTGTTTGCTTGTTTGTTTGTTTGTTTGTTTGTTTGTTTGTTTCAAAACCGAGGGCCTGCCTGCGTTCAACAGATCCAAACCCAGTTCTCAGAGGGGAAAATGGAGTCAAGTCCGAAGTCACTGGCATTTAGGTCATCGGCCATTGACAGTCATAGGAGATGGGAATATCGTCCTTTCTCCAATGGAGACTCACCTGGGTATGCATCAACCACATCTAAAGGCAGGCCTGGGTTAGTACGGGGTGGTGGATGGGGAGGAAGGATCTGGAAAGAGCTTTGCGATGGGAAACTATGATCAGAATGTTGCACAGAAAACAAAATTTGAACTTAAAAAAAAAAAGGCTCCCGATATCTATCCAAAAATGAAAGGAAATAAAAACCGACATCAGAACTTTACTAACTGCAAATGCTCCATCTCCCTGTATCCAACCACTCCACTCCCAGATAGGTAGATGATAGTTTGCACTTCTGTCCCAGTTGGGCTGTCGAGGTTAAGGAAAGGGGAACCACCTCTGTGGTTATGTGATCCACACACGAAATAAAATAAAAGGAGCGGATAAACGTGCCTGGCATTTTAAGATGCTCAATTTCTTTGCAAGCTTCATTTTGTTTCATTCTTTTAAAGGTTTACTTATTTATTTTCACTTACATTGAGTACACTAAAGCCCTTTTCACATACACAGGGCAGTAGAGTGCATGGGATATCCCTTTGCAGAGGGTTGTGAGCCACCATGTGGTTTCTGTGGAATCGAACTCAGGACCTCTGGAAGAGCAGAGCGGTGAGTGCTCTTAACCTCGGAGCCATCTCTCCAGCCCTTGACAAGCTTTATTTAACTAAACATTAAACATGAATCAGAAACGCCAAACCCTGTACATATATGGTCCAGATTCACCCTTACTTAGAAATCCCCGAGCTGGCAGGGCGAGGCTGGGAATTGAGAGTGAGCAAAAAGGGAGTCTGCCTCTTTCCCCCAGGGTGTGCTATCAACTCCATTACCATTTCCAAACAGCTGGGTGTGAGTCTAACTAAGGTTTCCTTCAGTCAGACTTTTGCCAGGAGCCGGAGCCCTGACAGGACAGCGAGAGCGATGATCAGACATCATTTCACAGTGAAATCATCACTCGCTGATTTCAGGCAGAAAACTTTAGAAAACTCTAAACTCTAAAGAGGCACTGAAGCGTGCTAGGGCAGCAGCAGTACTTCCCCGACTGACCTTCAGGGACCTGCATATTCTCCAGCCCCGCCCCACCCCACCCCCTCTCAGCTAGCTCCTGTCCACCCCTCCCCCTCCCCCCACATACAGGGAGGAGGCCTTGTGTGGGGGGGGGGCGGCGGGGAGATGCAACTCTCTCTTTTTTTTTTCCTTTTCTTTTTTTCTTTTCTCTCTTTCTTTCTTTCTTTCTTTCTTTCTTTCTTTTTTTTTTCTTTTTTTTTTCTTTTTCCGTAGCTGGGGACCGAACCCAGGGCCTTGCGCTTGCTAGGCAAGCGCTCTACCACTGAGCTAAATCCCCAACACCCGCAACTCTCTCTTGAGAGATAGTTCGGGTCTCCCAAACAAATACATAACTAGAAACTTCATTTGTTTACTTTATTTCATCGAGCATACCATGGAAGAGGGAAAAGGAACAGGGAAGCTAGGCCAACTGGTCGAGCTCCTCCTTTCGTTTTGTTTCAAAAAGGAAAGGAAAAGCCAAAGAACCCCCTCTTTTTGGTGAAAGGAACAGAATGGTGAAAGTTGAAACATCGGCTCGCCACTTAATACTTTGGCTTTTAATAAAAGGGACAACAGATCTCCCTCCTATTTGGTTAAAAAAAAAAAAAGGAATTAAAACACCACAAAAACGTGCTGTCAGCCAGATTCCCTTTAAACCTCCGTTATAGAGGAAGACGGGTTTTTTTTAAGCATCATTTTAAATATATAAATATGTATTTGTGTGTGTGTGTGTGTGTGTGTGTGTGTGTGTGTGTGTGTGTGTCCGTCCGTCCGTCAGTCAGTCAGTCAGTCAGTCAGTCAGTCAGTCAGTCAGTGTCTTCTGTATGGAGAGGATGTGCTGACTCTGAAGCTATGATCTAGACACTTTCTAGATCACAGTTAAAAAGTTTTTAATAACTGTGTGAAGGAGACAGGTAGGGGTGTGTGTGTGTGTGTGTGTGTGTGTGCATGCATGCATGTGGGGGGGAGGGGAGGCTTTGATATCAGCACTCAAGCTTTTTTACTTCCTATCCCAATCTCCCCAAACTACCATCAAAGCAGCACTAGGGAGGCAGAGAAAGGTGAATCTGAGAGTTTCAGTCCTTCCCGCCCTACAGACGAATACAGAGAAACCCAGTCTGAGAAACTAGGGGAAGGGGGAGGGGGAGAGAAAGAGAGAGAGAGAGAGAGAGAGAGAGAGAGAGAGAGAGAGAGAGAGAGAGATCAAATTCTCTTGTGTCTGTCTCTGTTTTTCTCTATTCTCTCTCTCTCTCTCTCTCTCTCTCTCTCTCTCTCTCGTTGTGTGTGTGTGTGTGTGTGTGTGTGTGTGTGTGTGTTTGTTTGTTTGTTTGTTTCAAAACCCAGAGCCTGTCTGTAACAGATCTAAACACAGTTCTTGAAGGGGAAAATGGAAACAATTCCATAGTCTCTGGCAATGAAGTCATCTCCCATTGAAAACCACAGGAGAGGGGAATATTGTCCTCAACTAGGCATATATCAACCAGTATTTCACAGGCAGACCTTCAGGGAGGTGCAGATTCACCAGCCCTACCCTCCCTCCCATCCCCCCAGCATCCCTGCTCATCTCCTGTCCACCATTTGTTGATTCATTGTTGCTGTTGCTGTTGCTGTTGCTGTTGCTGTTGCTGTTGCTGTTGCTGTTGCTGCTGCTGTTGTTGTTGTTGTTGTTGTTGTTGTTGTTGTTGTTGTTGTTCCTGGTGTGAAGAACACTGTGAGGTAGCCTTCCTCTAATAAACCCTCTGGTCTTTAGGGATCCTTCACCCACTCACTCTCTGCCAGACTGAGTTCACAGCAGAAAACGCGTTTTTGAGAGAAACATGTTCCTGGTCCTGTGTGCCCATATTGAGGGAGGCATGAGAAAGGGATAACAAGGAAGGGAGACCCGGCAGTGGTAGGGGGCTGGGATGGGGTCGGGGGTGGGTGTCCTAGCTTGCTAATCCAACTGACCCACTTGCTGTGTAAATAAATATTTTGCATTCTGTGTCCCTTGTTTGATTTCTCACTAAATTCCAGATTGTCAATCTCCCTGTGTCGATTGCACAAGAACCCAAATGGGGATGCTGGGTGGTGAGCTGATTCCTCCCTAGAACACCTGTGCACTCTCTCATAGTCTCTAAGCTCCTTGCTGGACTCTTTTGGGCTTGGACCTGGCTGTCTGTAAGCCAGGAAGGAAGGAAGGAAGGGAGGGAGGGAGGGAGGGAGGGAGGGAGGGAGGGAGGGAGGGAGGGAGGGAACAGGCCTCAGTTGAGAATCCCAATTTTCTAGTTCACTGCATCTGATGGCTGGCTGACCCTTCCAGGTGAATTGTATTTTTTTTTTCCTTTTCACTCCTTTATTTGAGTCAGGGGTGTCTGCACATAGACCTGGAAATCAGTACCTAGATCAGGCCTGCCTGCCTGCCTGCCTGCCTGCCTGCCTGCCTGCCTGCCTGCCTGCCTGCCTTCCTCTATCTCACAGAGACACAGTTCTAAACACCTCTGCCTCTTGAATGATGGAAATAAAGACATGCACGAACACCTGGCTTCCTTTCATTGTACATTTAGCCTAATTTCAGTTTTATTCATGTCTGGGAGGGAGACTTGCTTGTGTGCTGTAGTTCAATTCCTTTCACTGTGTGGTTTCCCCACCACCTTGGCCACCATGCCACGTGGAAGAGAAGAAGAGATGAACCATATTGTTGGCACCCATATAACAAACACTTGGTTGCTTCCTCTGAGCCCTCTGAGTATCCTTACATCTCTGTATTTTAAAGTGGTTTTGTTTTGTTTTTTATTGCTGTCAAACTCTCTCTCTCTCTCTCTCTCTCTCTCTCTCTCTCTCTATCTATCTATCTATATGTGTGTGTGTGTGTGTGTGTGTGTGTGTGTGTGTGTGTGTGTGTGTGTGTATTTTTTTTCTTCCCCCAGAGCTGAGGACTGAACCCAGGTCCTTGAGCTTGCTAGGCAAGGACTCTACCACTGAGCTAAAACCCCAACCCCTATCTCTGTGTTTTAAAAAGTAGACTCTGGAGCAATACCGGGCAGGTCTCCAAGGCGGGTCCTTCGCTTTATTTTATTCTTTTTGTTTTTAATTGTTAAAGATTTGTTTGTTTGTTTGTTTGTTTGTTTGTTTTATGTCTATTCGAGTACCCTGTAGGTGTCTTCAGACACCCCAGAAGAGGGCATGATTGACAATTACAGATGGTTGCAAGCCGCCATGTGTTGGCTGGGTATTGAACTCAGGACCGCTGTAAGAGCAATCAGTGCTCTTAACGACGGTGCCATCTCTCCATCCACCTACTTTATTTTATTCTCTATGCTCTCTTGTGCGAGTCAAGGTCAAGCAGGCAAGAAACACCCAAACAGATTGGTCCATCACCACTTTCTGAATTCTTTTTGTTGTTGATGTCAGGGATGTAAAGCAAGTTTACCCATGAAGAATTGTAAGGGAGTCCTTCTGATTTAGAGAATAGCAGCCTTGAAATGAAATGAGAATCACAACAAGCATTTGTCTTATTGTTTTTGTTTTTTTCTTCCTTTTTCTTCGGAGCTGAGGACCGAACCCGGGGCCTTGTGCTTCCTAGGCAAGCGGTCTACCACTGAGCTAAATCCCCAACCCCTACATTTGTCTTAAAGTCTGAAAAACACAAAACAAAACAAAACAAAACAAAACAACAACAACAACAACAACAACAACCAAGAACAAACCATGAGACCGCAGAAATCCTCAGGCGGAGGAGTAAGGAGCTAGTTTTTATTGGTTAGGGTATTATTTGGTCGGGTGGGGGTAGGGGTGGGGGTGGGGGTGGGGGTGGGGGTGTTGTCCTTCCTACACCTCTCTTGCATGAATGAGCTGAACATTACTTAAGCTTGTGTCCAAAACTGTCCATTTTTTAGATTGATCCCAGGAGGGAGGGAGCGAGCCGGGGATACAGCACACCCTCTCTGGCCTCAGAGGTCCAGGCTCCCGCTGGCAGGGCCCGAAGGGACTCCTGGGGGGAAAAAAAAATAAAGTCTCCGAGGCACCACCTAGCCGGTTTTATTCTTGAAGAAAAGCAAACATACATAATGGAATAAGGGAAAGAAAAAACCCTGTTTTCTATATACACAAGCAGTCGTAATTTGTTATAGTGTCCCCTTTGCGTAGTTTGGATTCGATGACTTTATTTTATCAAGCAAGTTTTAAACAGCGGTAACTCCAAAGAGGAGTCAACAGCCCCTTTAAGTGCAGTCAGTCATTGACCCTTTGGTCTGTCTGTCTGTCTGTCTGTCTGTTTCAAAACGAGGGAGGGCCTGCCTGCCTGCCTGCCTGCCTGCCTGCCTGCCTGCCTGCCTGCCTGCCTGCGTGCCTGCATCAGATCTAAATACAGTTCTCAGAGGGGAAGACAGAGACAAGTCAGAAGTCACTAGCACTCAATGGACGACCACCAACCTAAGGGCAGGCCTAGGGTAGAATTTGATGGACGGACGGACGGACAGACGGACGGACGGACGGATGGACAGATGGACAGAAAGGATCTAGGAGGAGCTTTGGGAAAGATGAAAAGCCTCCATTTCCCCCCAAAAGAACGAGCCCCAACAGCTGGGCTCTTCGAGATGAGTTATAAGGGGAACCACACATACAGTTTTGTATCACACATACAGTTTGTCATCATCCGTCAATACCAGGTAGACTTTTCAACGTATGTAGGTAGCTGTTGACAGGTCAGTCCTTTACTAAGCCTCATGTAAGCTCTGCAGGGTAAGGCCTCAGGAATTCATCTGTGCGTCCCGCAGGGTATGCTTTCTTGCTTTGTTAAAGGCTAGACTTTGGTTGCTGTCTGTCTGTCTGTCTGTCTGTCTGTCTGTCTGTCTGTCTGTCTGAATGAATGAATGAATGAGCGAGGGAATGAACGAATGAGGAGGGGATGCACATGCCTATGGTTTTAAGATGCTTAATTTCTTTACAAGGTTTATTTATTTAAACATTAAACATTGGGGTTGGGGATTTAGCTCAGTGGTAGAGCGCTTGCCTAGGAAGCACAAGGCCCTGGGTTCGGTCCCCAGCTCCGAAAATAAAATAAAATAAAATAAAATAAAATAAAATAAACATTAAACATTAATCGGAAATAATGGAGTCAGCAGTTAAGAGTTCTGACTGTGTTCTTCCAGAGGTCCTGAGTTCTATTCCCATGGTGGCTCACAACCCTCTGTTATGGGATCGATCTGCTGTGTGTCCGAAGACAGCTGCAGTGTGCTGTTTGTAGGGTAAAGAAAAAAATACTAAAGAAGAAAAAAAAAAGAGAGAGAAAAAGTTAGAAGCACCAAGTCAAGTCATGTAAATATTGCCCACATTCGGATTTAGACATGCCTGAGCTGTCAGGGCGAGGCTGGCTGAGAGCGGAATCAGTGAACGATCGGGACTCTTCCTCTCTCTGTGAGGGTGTGTCATGAACTCTATTACCATTTCCAAAGAGTTAGGTATGCTGGAGCGAAGTGGACCGGAAAGCCAAGGGAGGAGAGGTATGCCTACACGAGTCCACCCAACCCCCCCGCCCCCCCCCCCGAGGGAGACATCCTCGAGTGGTGGGGGGAGGGGCGAAGGTGTGGAGGGATAATTTCCAACAAATAAATCCCAACAAATAAATTACTAGAGACTTGATTCATTGATTTACTTTAAATTTATTGAGTGTATCGGGAAAGAGGGAAAATGGGTCAAGGAGGGAGGGAGGGAGGGAGGGAGGGAGGGAGGGAGGGAGGGAGGGAGGGAGGGAGAGAGGGATATCTTTTCCTCCAAATCTGCTGGTATGTAGTCTCAGTGCGTCAGAAAAAAGACTGCTTCTGGCCTCCTTTCTGATTACCCCAAGGCAGTCTGGTCACCGTGCTGTAATAGAAAGGGAAACCACAGTCAAGTCATGGGAGCGAGCGAGCAAGCAAGCAAAAATCATAAACAAAAGCAAAAACACGTCTGTTAAGTTGAGCAGAGCAGAGCAGAGCAGAGCAGAGTAGGGCAAAGCAATACAAGGTCACATTCCACAAAGGCTGATATAGTCTGCCATCTTGGTCTACAGAGTGAAAAGTAGAAGGAGAAAATGAATATCGCTTTGTGTGTCACAAAGTTTTTAAGTTGTAAAAAACATTGCAGGGCTAAACCTTCAAATC
>NW_028238919.1:2500-27500 GCF_021556685.1 Rattus norvegicus
ACGCCAACGGGGAGCGGCGGGAGACCGGACGGCGGCCGACCCCGGGCGAGAAGCGGAGGATGAGGACGGGCCCAACGCCTGACACGCGGCGGCAACGCCCTCGCGCGGACAGGTGGAGGAGGAGGGGAGGAGGTCGACGAGCGACTCTGACCCCGCGAGGGGGGAGAGAGGGGGGCCGAGCCCGCGTCGGAAGGGAGGCCGGGCCTCGGGGCAGCGAGGGGGAGAGACACCGACCGGAGCCCCCACCGCCACACCGGGACGCGCACACGGGTTCGACTCAACGCCCAGGCGCCCACCTTGGCACCCCGGCAGCTTTCCCCCGACGCACGCCTTCCCAGAGGACGGCGGGGCCGGACGGGCCCCCGCGCAGACGCACCCTCAGCCAACAGGCCCCACGGACCGGCGTGGGCGACAGCCACTAAAGCCTCTTTCTCCTCTACGCCTCGCGGGGCGTCTTTCCCCCCGCACACGCCTCCAAGAGACCAGGCGAGACGCGCCGCCACGGCCGCGGCGGCCGGGACGCCCTTCAAACCGCAACTTCCTCCCGCCCGCCGGGCGGCCCTTCCCCCCAGGCACCCCGCGACCGCCCCGGGACCCGTGCGCGCCCGGCTGCCCCCCCGTGAGGAGGGGCCCGGCAGCACGGCCGCGGGTCGGCCAGACGAGGAGCGAGAGAGAAAGGAACGCCGGCGGGCGGGGAGGGGGAGCGAACCGACAGAACGAGGACCGTCGACGGCAGGGCGGGCCGCAGCGGCACCCCCCGCGGGAGACGCCTCACAAGGGACCGGGAGGCCGCTCGGGCGGCGACCGGGCACGCGAGCCAAGCCGGCGGGAATCACACTGCACCCAACCCGGAGCAGTCCCGCCACGCCCGCGGCACCGAGCCGACCCGAAACCAACGGACAACCCCCGGGAGCCCGAGGAGACGCCAGCCGACGCGAGAGAGAACCGAGGCAGACGCCGACGCCAACCGACGAAGACCCCCGCGTGGCAGCGGGTCCCAACGTCCGACGACGCGCCGGACGCGGCCGACCGCCGGTTCCCCCAAATAAGAAGTCCGCCCCCGAGAGCGAGGCCAACCCCGCGGTTCACGGACCCTCAAGAGCCCCGCGGAGGGGGAAGGGGGGGTAGGACGGCTCCCGCGATCTCCACCGGCCGTGGGAACGCTGCCGTGGAAGGGGGGGACGAGGCGGCAACCGCAGACGCCCGAGAGCACGCGGCACGCACCACACGCGACACGACCTCGCCGCGAGAGTGGCCGGGACGTGGACGCGCGTGGGAGGGACGCACACGCGACGGAGGGCACGGGGGGAAACGGAGGCGGGTGGGACCGGGAGCCCACCGCCGCCCTTCCAAACCCACCCGTCCCGCGACGACCCCTCGCGGTGAGGGGGGTACCGCGCACGCGGGCGTGTGCACGGCCCTTCCCCGCCACCTGCCACCAGAAACCCAATCTCCCCCACAAGCTCCGCACAGCGGCAGGTCGACAGAGCCCCGTCCCGCGTGATCCCTCCTCGTACTCGGAGCGGGGAGGCGCGGGTCGCGGTAGGCGAGAGAGCAAACGCTGCGCGCAGAAGGCTGAGGTCAGGGCGGGCAGCCGAGGGGACCATCCGGGAGAAGCCCCTCGGAGATCGTAAAGCCCTTTCCGAAGATAGCTAGAGAAGGCAAATTCCTCACTGAGGGCGGGACGAACCCAACACCGACGAGCAGCCAAGGGCTCCGTGCACGCAACGGGAAACGAGCAACAGGCGCGGGACAGAACGGGAAGGACCACGCGCCAGCTGGTGGGGGGTCTGCGGTATCGGCAAAGGTCTCTTTCTCCGGGGTCTTCTTGAGCATTCGCGGACCGGGGGGACCTGCGACAGGTCCCCGCCGAGAGCCAGGCCTCTTCAAGGCGCACACAAAGGAGGAGCCTTGACTTGAGGGAGTCCGGTCTTTAAAAAGGGCCAGCCGCGATCGCTCAGCACCACCCTAACCGCGCAGGGCCCGCGGGTGAAGGCACCAAAAACATAGGCACGGGGTGGGCGCTCACCCAACGGAAGGAGCCTTTTAACCGCACACTCAACTCCTCGACCCCCCCCCTTTCTGTCACCGTGCAGAAAGCCGGCAACTAGGACAAGGGAAAGCGTAAAGGCACAAGCACCATGGAGCACAGGAGGCACGCCGGGGAGCGGGAAGCGCCACCGCCAACTCAGAAGCGGGCACCTTGGTGGTCAAAGCCCGGAACGCTCCAGGAGCACCGCAAGGCTCACACGAAGCAGGGCGCGTGCACACACCATTCGGGAAGGGTATGCACCGCAGCGGGTCTACCACCTTCCCCCGGCACGGGGGAAGAGGGCCGCGAAGCAGTGAACGGCGTGGGGGCAAGCGCCCCCGACACGTCCACAGGGACACCGCGAACCACAGCAACAAGTGTGCGCGGGTCAGCGCTCGTGCCGGACAGCCGCACCCCTGACTTCCACACACCACCCTGCAAAGGAATGGGGAGGAGAGACGAGGGGCCCGCTGGCAGAACGAGAAGAGCGGTCGCCATTCGCGCTGAATGACCATTCGCCATGAATGTCCGTCCCTCGCCTGGCGCGGCTTAGGCCCCGGCCCGAAGAGAACGCGGCAGCACCACATCGATCCAACGGGAGCGAGACACGCCATGCATCGGGAACAACGGGCGTGAGAGCTTTCTAACAACGCACTGGACGGGAATACGAGCGAGAAGAGCGAGAGAGAGCACGGGAAGAAGTCGCTAACACTGCCACACACACAAAAAAAAAAATTTACCCTTCTCGAGGGCGAGAAAAAAAAGGAAGCGTTGCACTCGGGAGGCACGTGGCGTGGAAGAACGGGACTCAACGGGCAGCGGAGGTTCGGGAACTCCTTCAAAAAAAAATAAAAATAAAAAATAAAAAATAAAAATAAAAAAATAAAATCCCCTTCGAAGGAGAAAAGGTGCAACTCGGGAGGCACACAGCAGGAAAGAAAGGGACACACCACCAAGCAGCGGAGGTTCGGGAACTCCTTCCAAAAAACAAAAAAAAAAAAAAACAAAAAACAAAAAAAAAAAAACAAATAAAAAAACCGGTCGGCCGCAGAGGAGCACGCCAGGGGGTCACTAGCACCAAACGGGAAAACCCTTCCAGTCGCACTCGGCACCAACGACTCCTACCGGTAACGGACGACAACCACCACGGGGAAATCGGGAACGCCTGACACGCGGGACGGTTGTCATAAAGCTGCCCCACAGAGCACAGGCAAGCAAGCACGGGAAAGCAGGAAGCGCGTACTCATGGGGGGACGCTAAGCTTCAAGCATCGAAGAGGCCCATGCGCAGAAGAAAAGAGCTAGGGCTGGACAAGCAAACAGCCTTGGTGCAAGCCTCTTCCAACGTCCTTTAATGACAAAAAGAGTCAAAAGGACAGCGTGTCAGCATATATCTCCAGGTACAATAAGGACAGATAGCAAAGATGAAAAGTGTAAAAGACACAGGGATAAACATGACAGGCCACACGGAACGTCTGGAAGTCATGTTCGGTGACGTGTCCCCAAGAGGTCCCCATGTAGAAAGAGAACCGGACCGCAAAGGAACAACTGGTCGACCTTAGAACCCTGAGTGCTCACAGACCGAGGAGGCCATGGTAGATAGCCTGGAACACAGCTTCCCCTCGGCCTCAGAAGTCCATGCTCCCGCTGGCAGGGACCGGGGAGGATCCTGGAAAAAATAAAGTCTCGGAGGCGCCCCCTAGCCGGGACACCTCGGCTCGGAGGCCGGGGACACAGCACCCTCTCGGCCTCAGAGGTCCAGGCTCCCGCTATCAGGGACCGAAGGGACTCCTGGAAAAGAAAAAAAAAAAAATCCGTGGCGCCACCTAGCCGGGCCACCTCGGCTCGGAGGCCGGGGACACAGCACCCTCTCGGCCTCAGAGGTCCAGGCTCCCGCTATCAGGGACCGAAGGGACTCCTGGAAAAGAAAAAGAAAAAAAAAAAAAACTCCGTGGCGCCCCCTAGCCGGGCCACCTCGGCTCGGAGGCCGGGGACACAGCACCCTCTCGGCCTCAGAGGTCCAGGCTCCCGCTATCAGGGACCGAAGGGACTCCTGGAAAAGAAAAAAAAAAAAAAAACTCCGTGGCGCCCCCTAGCCGGGCCACCTCGGCTCGGAGGCCGGGGACACAGCACCCTCTCGGCCTCAGAGGTCCAGGCTCCCGCTATCAGGGACCGAAGGGACTCCTGGAAAAGAAAAAAAAAAAATCCGTGGCGCCACCTAGCCGGGCCACCTCGGCTCGGAGGCCGGGGACACAGCACCCTCTCGGCCTCAAAAGTGTCTATGGTCCCGCTGGCTGGGACCGAAGGGACTCCTGGAAAAGAAAAAAAAAAAAAAAAAAACTCCGTGGCGCCCCCTAGCCGGGCCACCTCGGCTCGGAGGCCGGGGACACAGCACCCTCTCGGCCTCAGAGGTCCAGGCTCCCGCTATCAGGGACCGAAGGGACTCCTGGAAAAGAAAAAGAAAAAAATCCGTGGCGCCACCTAGCCGGGCCACCTCGGCTCGGAGGCCGGGGACACAGCACCCTCTCGGCCTCAAAAGTGTCTATGGTCCCGCTGGCTGGGACCGAAGGGACTCCTGGAAAAGAAAAAAAAAAAAAAAACTCCGTGGCGCCCCCTAGCCGGGCCACCTCGGCTCGGAGGCCGGGGACACAGCACCCTCTCGGCCTCAAAAGTGTCTATGGTCCCGCTGGCTGGGACCGGAGAGGAGGGAAGAAATAAAAAAAAAATAAAATAAAATAAAATAAAAAATTAAAAAAAAAAAAATTGGAAAAAAAAAAAAAAAATCCGGGACGGGGCCCAAGCCTTCTGGTCGACCTCATCCAGCTGCCACCAACCCCTCCTTGTGTCCCAATAGGTCGTACAGCCACCCTCCTCCCCTGAAGTTCTCCAGGTACAACCTCCTAGCTAGAGATGGTCCCCAGACAGGACGGCGTCTCCGTCGCGCACCCGCCTGCTTGCCTGTCACCCTCTCACCCTGGCCGGCTCACCACAGGCACTTCCCCGTCCTTTGTCACCAACCGGGGGACAGGAGCGTTGCGGAAACTTGTCGCCACTAGGTGTCGCCCGACAGCGATCTCGATCAAGCAAACCAATACAGACTGTCACGCGCCGCCGCCGCCACACACACTCATTCCGTCTCTCCGGAGTGACCTCCCTAGCTCAGGGGGACACTCACCCACGCACAACGGGGCAGGTACCCACCACTTCTCCCGAATGGCACAAACGGTCCCGGTTGTCCCGCCGGAACACAGTGAACGCGGGATGGACTCGGGGCCAACCCCCTCAGGCACCCAGAAAAGGAAAGTAGGACGGAGCGGTGAAAACAGGCCACCTCTAAGTGAAAGGACATGCACTCTCGAATCGGTTAACAATTAGCAAGGAACAGGCACAGTTAGGAAAAGGGAGCGTCCAAACTCCGTCGTGAGGGGAGGGTGGCGGCGACCTCAGTTCCACACCATTTTTAAATGGCTCACTCATTTTTAAAACCCTCCACCGATCCCGATGGGGGGGAGGGGGGTTGTTGTTGTTCTCTGTTCCTCGCTGCCACCGCCAGCCGGCACTCACCAAACCACACACCTGCCACCCTCTTTGGAAGACTAAACACAGAGAGTAAATTAAAAGAATGGTGGAATGATGGTGGAATGGTTAAAATTCCCGTGATTTGTTTTCACTCTGATCAAAACATACTTATTTTGTGCATTTGCATTCCCTTGTTCACACGTGCCTCTGTGTGTGTGGTGGGGGGAGGGAGGGAGGGAGGGAGGGAGGGAGGGAGGGAGAAAGAGAGAGAGACAGAGACAGAGAGACAGAGAGACAGAGAGAGAGAGAGAGCCAATTTAAAAAATAAAAACATGGTTAAATACAGCCACTTTGGGAAGATTGCTAGAGAGAATGCAGTCCAGAGTATGGAGGCCAGAGCTCTGGACGCTCTAGACCACAGGTCTCCCATCTCCCATATACCAGGCACCCAGCACCACCATCCCTACTTTGTTTGCTTGTGCGTTTGTTTGCTTGCTTGTTACATTAGTTTCATCCCAAGTTAATAATTATATATTTTTTTTTCTATGCACGTATTTAGTTGTGGCAGGGGAACTCCTTCTTTAGGACAGGCAGACTTAGCTAGTTAGTTAGCCAGTCAAAAGTACGTAAAAAATTTATATCAACATAAATATCATTCACTAAGAAATCCTATCTGAAGAAAAAGAAAGAAAGGAAGAAAGAAGGAAGGGAGGGAGGGAGGGAGGGAGAGAGAGAGAGAGAGAGAGAGAGAGAGAGAGAGAAAGAAAGAGGAAAACTGGCAGACTTAGTTTTAGTGTTTTTGTTATTGTTTATTCAAGATATTGTTTCAGGGCTGGAGAGACGGCTCAGCGGTGAAGAGCACTGACTGCTCTTCCAGAGATCCTTAGTTCAAATCCCAGCAACCACATGGTGGCTCACAACCATCTGTAATGGAATCCTCTCCTTGTGTGTTGAAGACAGTGACAGTGTGCTCATAAAATAAATAAACAATAAAAAATATGTTTGAAGATTAAAGAAAAAACTCTCTCTCTCTCTCTCTCTCTCTCTCTCTCACACACACACACACAAATAAACTCTGTAATAAAAATCAATGTGACTTCATGATCAAACTTCTATAGTCAATAGGACTAGAGAGAACACATGTCTGTAAAATAAAAGCAGAACCTTTTCTGCTTTGTTTTGTTTTGCCTCAAGGTACGTTTCTTTTGGTATAGCCCAGGCAGTCATGGAACTTGCTCCGTAGACTTATCTAGCCTCAAGCTCACAGAGGTCCACTCTGCCTGCCTCGGCCACCCACACAGCTCTCTCTGCTGACTATATGTCTGCATGCCAGAAGAGGGCACCAGAACCTAGGAGGACACACCACATGGCTCCTGAGAATCCAGGTTTTGACTTTAAAAAAAAAAAAAAAAATTCTGACAGCATAGAGGGTAGATATCTGCCTGCCAGGCTCTTCTAGTGCTGTTTAAGGTGGGGTAATAGCCATGTGAAGGAGACAAGGGGAGAGGAAAAATCGATTGGATGAGTAGTGCTGCTGAGATTAAGGAACACACACACACACACACACACACACACACACACACACACACACACACAGAGAGAGAGACAGAGACAGAGACAGACAGAGACAGACAGAGACAGTAAGACAAAGAGACAGAGAGAGAGAGATGACAGAGGGACACACCGAGGGAAAGACATCAGGACCAGCTGAATTTCTCAAGAAAAGAAAAGAAGAGAAAGGAAAAATGTTTTCTATATACACAAATCTGTATACATGATTTGTTATAGTGTCCCATTTGGGCACTTTGGATTCAACTGTGGATGGTTGTCAGCCAGCTTGGCTGACACCTGACCTCACCAAGATGGAGGCAGCCGGCCATTAGCCCTGATGTTCCAGGTCACTTCTGTTTCTCCCTTTCCCAGCCTCTAGGGAAACAGAACTTAATTAAACTCAGTTTGCACGTGCAGAAAGGTGAAGAGGCACCCAAAAGCAGCCAGAAGCCTCAGACCATCCACAGCCACATGTTCTCCTTCTGCCTATATTACTTCTAAATGATCGTATTTATTTATTTATTTATTTATTTATTTATTTACTTACTTACTTACTTACTTACTTACTTACTTTTTTTTCTTTCTTTTTTTTCGGAGCTGGGGACAGAACCCAGGGCCTTGCACTTGCTAGGCAAGCGCTCTACCACTGAGCTAAATCCCCAACCCCCTTACTTACTTACTTACTTACTTACTTACTTACTTACTTACTTATTTTTGTCATACTTAAACAATCGTTCGTCCTTGAATTCCTCCTGTATGCCAGGTAGACTTAGTCAGTCAGTCAGTCAGTCAGTCATTTAGCCAGGTCAAAATAGTTAAACATAAATATCAATAAAATCAATAAAAATCAAATGCAAACCCAATAGACAGTAAGTAAAATCGAATAAACCAAAAGATACATCATAAGCACAGAGTTTCAGCCGGACATTGAAAAGCAGCAGTTACCGAAGCAGTCTCCCTCCCACACCAACACACACACAGCTCGACCACCACCTTATCTGCACATTTTCAGCTCCTGCTTTCTAGAGTTACCAAGTTTATACACTACAGAGTTTAGCAAAGCAGGCCGGTTCACCGCACCCCCAGGGTCAGAGAACATGCTAGACCAGCTCTAGGGGATGGGCTGGGGGGCAGGGGAGGGTGGGAAGAGGGGAAACAGGCAGACTTAGGTATTCTAGTTTTGTTCATTCAAGATTCCACTTCTCTCTGTTGTAGCCCTGATAGACAGACAGGCAGGCAGGAATATTTGTTTGTTTGGCTTGGGGTTTGGGTTTGGTCCATTTGTTGGTGGATTTTGTTTTGTTTTGTTTCATTTTGTTTTTCGGGAAGTGTGGTGACTTAGTGCCTACACAAGCCAAGGCAGGAAAAATAAATAAGTAAAGATCTCTGAAACACAAATCTGGGGTGGGCTCTAGCATGGCCATGGACACACGCATGCACAGACGCACGCACGCACGCACGCACGCACGCATTGTAGACACGCACTCAAGGACACACTGGATTCTACAATGTTTGGTTTCTGAGTGTGTGTCATACAGAACCTAACAGAATATGTAATGAACTCTGGCAGTGACAGCAGAAACAACCTATGAGAAGGCGTCCTTGCAATATTAAAATGGCAGGCTAGCCAGGTGACAGTTATCTTAACCAATCTGATGTAGGCCTCATTCACACGGCATCTAGGCCTTAACAGTTAATTGTATCTGTTTCTTTATTTTCCTCTTAGGCCATCACATTGTTTTACCTAGACCTTTAACAGCCAGCAGCTACCAGCCTACAGCTACCAGTTTCTTTCTTTTCATAAAGAAACCCTGTCTGAAAAACTAGGGGAGGGAGACAAACAGATTAACAGATCTCTCTCTCTCTCTCTCTCTCTCTCTCTCTCTCTCTCTCTCTCTCTCGCTCTCTCGCTCTCTCGCTCTCTCGCTCTCTCGCTCTCTCGCTCTCTCGCTCTCTCGCTCTCTCGCTCTCTCGGCGCCTGTGTTTGTGTGTTCAACAGAGGAGGCAATGGCAGATAAATGTCTGCCCCTCCTCTGTAAGCCAGGCCACTCCATTACTGCCTTTCCTTTTTCTTAGTTTGTTTGGTTTATTCCAAGTTAATTGTATCTGTTTCTTTATTTTCCTCCTCATTTCTTTAGTTGAGTCAGGGGTCTTTGCACAAAAGCCCTGGAAATCAGTACCTGGATCAGGTCTGCAGCCTGCTCACAGAGTTCTACCCACCTTCACCTCTCAAGTGATGCAATCAAAGACATGCAGCACCACACCTGGCTTCTTTTCACATGTACATTTACTTTAGTTCCAATGCTCATTCAGGTCTGAGAGACGGGGGAGGGAAGGAGGGAAGAGAGACAGAGAGTGACAGAGAAACAGTTGACAGAGAGGGAGAATTGTAGGTTAATTATTGTTCCGTCTCCTCAATCACGGTCTACTGGTCGCCATCGTGGCAACCATGCCCCGCAACCCTACCTTCGGTAAGATCAAGCATAATGGCGGCAACCATATAATTCCTGCTTAGTCGCACTGAACACTCCGGTCATCACTACCTGTGGAGAATTGTAAGGGGGCTCCTCTGGTCTAGAGAGTAGTACCCTTGAATGAAATGAGGATCACAGCAAGCATTATTTGTTTTGAGATATAAGATGTGGAAAGAACTATATGTGTGGATTTACAGACAGACAGACAGACAGACAGACAGACAGACAGACAGACAGACAGACATACATACAGACAGAGAGGACAGGATAGGACAGGACAGGACAGGACAGGACAGGACAGGACAGGAGAAAAAAACAAGAACACAAACAAAAACTCAAAATGGAAGTCCGGTTCCAAATAGTCTCTGTCTGCCCTGTCGCTCTAGTGTTGGTGGTCCAGGTTATAAAAGCTTATACATGGGTGGGTGCGGGAAGTGCTGCTGGGTGTTCAGTTCAGGTCCAAGATTATTGCGGGTAACTAGACAACAAAGAAAGCAGTTAGACTGACTTCAACAGTGTTCGGTTTCTGAGTGTGTTATCACACAGAAGAGCCTAACAGAATATGTAATGAATTCTGGCAGCAACAGCAGAAACAACCAATGAGAAAGTGTCCTTATAATATTAGCAACTGCAACAAAATGGCAGACTAGCCAGCTAACAGTTCCCTAGCCATTAACTCATCTGACATAGGCCTTCTTCACGTTGCATCTAGATAGGTCTTCCTATCTTCCTCTCCAGTGCTGAGACCAAAGTGAGATCAAAGTCATGCATCACCATGGGTGCCTTCCTTTTCATTTCTTTTCTTTCATCCTAGGAAGTGAGTGTGTGTGTGTGTGTGTGTGTGTGTGTGTGTGTGTGTGTGTGTGTGTGTAAAGAGAGAGAGAAGGAGGGGGGGAGAGAGAGAGAGAGAGCTTTAGAGAGAGAGAGCTTTAGAGAGAGAGAGAGCTTTAAAATCAGCACTCAAGCCTTTTCTCTTCCTATCCCTATCCCAATCCCCCCCCCGAAACCAGCAGCAAAGCCACCAGCACTCGAGAGACAGAGGAAGATGAAATCTCTAGTCTGAGAAACAAGAGGAGGTAGATAAACATACCCCCCCCTCTCTCCTTCATAATTTGTTAAAGTGTTCCCTTTGTGTTGTGTGGACTCTACTTTATTAAGCAAGTTTCACATCGTACTATCTCCAAAGAGGAGTCAACAGTCTCTTGGCGTGCAGGCAGTTGTTGCCTGCTTTAAATATTTTTTGGTGTGTTTGTTTGTTTGTTTGTTTGTTTGTTTGTTTGTTTGTTTCAAAACCGAGGGCCTGCCTGCGTTCAACAGATCCAAACCCAGTTCTCAGAGGGGAAAATGGAGTCAAGTCCGAAGTCACTGGCATTTAGGTCATCGGCCATTGACAGTCATAGGAGATGGGAATATCGTCCTTTCTCCAATGGAGACTCACCTGGGTATGCATCAACCACATCTAAGGGCAGGCCTGGGTTAGTACGGGGTGGTGGATGGGGAGGAAGGATCTGGAAAGAGCTTTGCGATGGGAAACTATGATCAGAATGTTGCACAGAAAACAAAATTTGTATTTAAAAAGAAAAAAAAAAAAAGGCTATCCAAAAAATCTATCCAAAAATGAAAGGAAACAAAACAAAACAAAACAAAACAAAACAAAACAAAACAAAACAAAACAAAACCGACAGCAGAACTTTACTAACTGCAAATGCTCCATCTCCCTGTATCCAACCACTCCACTCCCAGATAGGTAGATGATAGTTTGCACTTCTGTCCCAGTTGGGTTAAGAAAAGGGGAACCACCTCTGTGGAGAGCCATCTCTCCAGCCCTTGACAAGCTTTATTTAACTAAACATTAAACATGAATCAGAAACGCCAAACCCTGTACATATATGGTCCAGATTCACCCTTACTTAGAAATCCCCGAGCTGGCAGGGCGAGGCTGGGAATTGAGAGTGAGCAAAAAGGGAGTCTGCCTCTTTCCCCCAGGGTGTGCTATCAACTCCATTACCATTTCCAAACAGCTGGGTGTGAGTCTAACTAAGGTTTCCTTCAGTCAGACATTTGCCAGGAGCCGGAGCCCTGACAGGACAGCGAGAGCGATGATCAGACATCATTTCACAGTGAAATCATCACTCGCTGATTTCAGGCAGAAAACTTTAGAAAACTCTAAACTCTAAAGAGGCACTGAAGCGTGCTAGGGCAGCGGCAGTACTTCCCCGACTGACCTTCAGGGACCTGCATATTCTCCAGCCCCGCCCCACCCCACCCCCTCTCAGCTAGCTCCTGTCCACCCCTCCCCCTCCCCCCCACATACAGGGAGGAGGCCTTGTGTGTGTGTGGGGGGGGGGGGCGGCAGCGGGAAGATGCAACTCTCTCTTGAGAGAGAGTTCGGGTCTCCCAAACAAATACATAACTAGAAACTTCATTTATTTACTTTATTTCATCGAGCATACCGTGGAAGAGGGAAAAGGAACAGGGAAGCTAGGCCAACTGGTCGAGCTCCTCCTTTCGTTTTGTTTCAAAAAGGAAAGGAAAAGCCAAAGAACCCCCTCTTTTTGGTGAAAGGAACAGAATGGTGAAAGTTGAAACATCGGCTCGCCACTTAATACTTTGGCTTTTAATAAAAGGGACAGCAGATCGACTTCCGAGTTGATTAAGAGAGAGAGAGAGAAAGAGAGAGAGAGAGAGAGAGAGAGAGAGAGAGAGAGAGAGAGAGAGAGAGAGATAAAAACCACAAAAAAAACGTTTTGTCGACCAGCCTCCTTTTAAACCTCTGTTACACAGGAAGACTGGTCAACCTCATTCCCCCCTCCCCCCACTCACACACACACCCCTCCCCCTCCACGGAGAGGTTTAATGAGAGAAGAAAGGTAGAAGAAGAGAGTAAAGGCCAGTCATGAGCACGTGGAGAGAATTTGGGAGGGGAATGGGGAGAGAAGGGACAAAGGGGAAGAGGGGAAGAGAGGAAGAGCAAAAGAGCAAAGAGAGGAGCAAAGAGAGCCAACCTCATATTTTATTTTTTTTTTAAAGATTTATTTATTTTATTTATGCGTAAGAGTACACTGTAGCTATTTTCAGACACACCAGAAGAGAGCATCAGATCCCATTACAGATGGTTGTCAGCCACCTTGTGGTTGCTGGTAATTGAACTCAGGACCTCTGGGAGAAATTTGTGTGTGTGTGTGTGTGTGTGTGTGTGTGTGTGTGTGTGTGTGTGTGTGTGTGTGCCCGTTAGTTTAAAAATCTGCTGTAGACCTCCCTTTTAATATCTGTTTAACAAATATTTTTACCATATTTAAATTTTATTTATTTTATTTTACTTAAAAATAATAATGAATAAAGAGTCAATGTGAATAAACAATAAAACAAAAATCAAGGTGATCGGGGTTGGGGATTTAGCTCAGTGGTAGAGCGCTTGCCTAGCAAGAGTAAGGCCCTGGGTTCGGTCCCCAGCTCCGAAAAAAAGAAAAAAGAAAAAAAAAAAAAATCAAGGTGATCAACAGATACCGACGACTGACATGGAAAAAAGTTAATAGATCGCCATAAAAACAGAGTAAGTGCGATGTAAACAATAAAACAGATGGGATGGAGAGATGGCTCAGCGGTTAAGAGCACTGACCGCTCTCCCAGAGGTCCTGAGTTCAAATCCCAGCAACCACATGGTGGCTCACAACCATCTGTAATGAGATCTGATGCCCTCTTCTGGTGTGTCTGAAGACAGCTACAGTGTACTCACATGCGTTAAATAAATAAATTAAAAAAAAAAAGAAAACAATAAAGCAGAAATTAAGACGAGGGACACAGAAGGACAAGGGAGATAAAACAATTAAATGTTAACAGACATAAAGTGGGAACGACGGGGTTGGGGATTTAGCTCTGTGGTAGAGTGCTTGCCTAGCAAATGCAAGGCCCTGGGTTCAGTCCCCAGCTCTGAAAAAAGAAAAAAGAAAAAAGAAAAAAAAAGAAAAGCGGGAACGAGAGGAAGGGCAAATATAGACGACTGAAACGAAATGATGGAATAAATTTATAAAATAATAATAAAGTACGAGTAAATACGAATAAATGGCAAACTGGACTTTAATAAATGTTTAAATCAAGGTGAATGACAAATACAATTTAGACAAAAAGGTTTTGAAAAATGAAAAGAAATAGAAAGCATATATGAATCAATAACAAGACTGAAGTCACAATGGCCTTTGAAGTGACACGGACGACAAACGTGAAAAACATAAATGAAATAATTTCGACAGCCACGGACATTCACATGGTGTGTTGGGAAACACCGCAGTCTTTATTTGGCGAGTAAAAACGCCTCGGGGAACTCTGTACATAGGAGGCTGGGAGCATGAATCACTCTATCTATCTATCTATCTATCTATCTATCTATCTATCTATCTATCTATCTTTTTTTTTTATTTTTCTCTCCCTTACATCTTCCCACCATACCATACGTTTCTCCTTATACAAATCCATAGATTTATATATGTTCTTAATTTCATTTTTTTCCTCTGCCACACAGCCCACCACACAGAACCTCTAGATCTCGGGATCCCCTTCTGCCAGCACCAGTGGCAAGGGCACAGCTCCCCAGAGAATTAACTCGATCCGAACATAAGCGCGACAAGAAATTAAAAGTTAAATCGGAAGTGAAACTGAAAATGAAATTTTGGCCGAAAATAAAATAAAATGAAAGGTATAAGTTTTGTGACAATCAAATCATAAATCCCAATTGGGCAAAAAATAAAATTACAAAGTCAAAATTTTGTCCAGTCCACTGTGCTCCTGTGGAATCCCTCCCTGGAACTTGCTCGGTAGAGTAGTCTAGTCCCAAACTCACAGAGGTCTGCCCTGCCTTTCTCTGAAACCTACAGAGCCAGTCAAAACCTACAATCCTTTGTTGTTTGTTTGGCAGTTTGGCAGTTTGTTTGTTCCTGGACAAAAATGTGGGCTCTCTCTGATTCCTATATGTCTGCATGCCAGAAGAGGGCACCAGAACATAAGAGGACACACCACACAGCTCCTGAGAATCCAGAGGGTTTTTTTTGTTTTGTTTGTTTTGTTTGTTTTTTCTTCCTCTTTTCTTTTTTTCCGGAGCTGGGGACCTTGCTCTTCCCAGGGCCTTGCGCTTGCTAGGCAAGCGCTCTACCACTGAGCTAAATCCCCAACCCCGAGAATCCAGGTTTTTGACCAAAACAAAAAACAACAACAGGGGCTGGAGAGATGGCTCAGCGGTTAAGAGCACTGACTGCTCTTCCAGACGTCCTGAGTTCAATTGCCAGCAACCACATGGTGGCTCACAACCATCTGTAATGAGATCTGATTGATCTCTTCTGGTGTGTCTGAAGATAACTGCAGCATACTCAGATAAATAAAAAACAAATCTAAAAAAATTAAAAACAACAACAAAAAACACAAAAACAAACAAACAAACAAAACCCCCAAAACTAACAACCTAGAGGGTAGATATCTGCCTGCCCAGGTCTTCTAGTGCTATTTAAGGCTTCCTGTAGATAATAAAGCTTGTGTATCTTTTATCCAGGAACAGAATCATCAAGGCAGGGTAGGAGAGAAGCCCTGTTTGGGATTAAACGTTTCTACAACGTAACAGGAGGAGGCGGAGGGAGAGGGGCTCCTCAGACATAAATCTAAAATAGTACAATGGATCATTTTGAAGGCGTGTGGGAGACAGAGTTTTTCTCTGAGTGAGTGTGGAACTCACTGTCCCTGAGCTCAGCTTGTGATGAGAGAGAGAGAGAGAGAGAGAGAGAGAGAGAGAGAGAGAGACAGGGATCGAATTTTCTGTGTCTCTCTGTCTCTGTCTGTCTGTCTCTCTCTCTCTGTGTCTGTCTCTCTCTCTGTCTCCCTGTCTCTGTCTCTCTTCCTCTCTCTGTCTCTCTGTCTCTCTCTGTCTCTGTCTCTCCCCCCTCCCCCATGCGTGTGTTTGTGTGTTCAACCGAGGAGGCAATGGCAGATAAATGTCTGCCCCTCCTCTGTAAGCCAGGCCACTCCATTACTGCCTTTCCTTTTTCTTAGTTTGTTTGGTTTATTCCAAGTTAATTGTATCTGTTTCTTTATTTTCCTCCTCATTTCTTTAGTTGAGTCAGGGGTCTTTGCACAAAAGCCCTGGAAATCAGTACCTGGTTCAGGTCTGCAGCCTGCTCACAGAGTTCTACCCACCTTCACCTCTCAAGTGATGCAATCAAAGACATGCAGCACCACACCTGGCTTCTTTTCACATGTACATTTACTTTAGTTCCAATGCTCATTCAGGTCTGAGAGACGGGGGAGGGAAGGAGGGAAGAGAGACAGAGAGTGACAGAGAAACAGTTGACAGAGAGGGAGAATTGTAGGTTAATTATTGTTCCGTCTCCTCAATCACGGTCTACTGGTCGCCATCGTGGCAACCATGCCCCGCAACCCTACCTTCGGTAAGATCAAGCATAATGGCGGCAACCATATAATTCCTGCTTAGTCGCACTGAACACTCCGGTCATCACTACCTGTGGAGAATTGTAAGGGGGCTCCTCTGGTCTAGAGAGTAGTACCCTTGAATGAAATGAGGATCACAGCAAGCATTATTTGTTTTGAGATATAAGATGTGGAAAGAACTATATGTGTGGATTTACAGACAGACAGACAGACAGACAGACAGACAGACAGACAGACAGACAGAGAGGACAGGACAGGACAGGACAGGACAGGACAGGACAGGACAGGACAGGACAGGAGAAAAAAACAAGAACACAAACAAAAACTCAAAATGGAAGTCCGGTTCCAAATAGTCTCTGTCTGCCCTGTCGCTCTAGTGTTGGTGGTCCAGGTTATAAAAGCTTATACATGGGTGGGTGCGGGAAGTGCTGCTGGGTGTTCAGTTCAGGTCCAAGATTATTGCGGGTAACTAGACAACAAAGAAAGCAGTTAGACTGACTCCTACAGTGTTCGGTTTCTGAGTGTGTTATCACACAGAAGAGCCTAACAGAATATGTAATGAATTCTGGCAGCAACAGCAGAAACAACCAATGAGAAAGTGTCCTTATAATACTAGCAACTGCAACAAAATGGCAGACTAGCCAGCTAACAGTTCCCTAGCCATTAACTCATCTGACATAGGCCTTCTTCACGTTGCATCTAGATAGGTCTTCCTGTCTTCCTCTCCAGTGTGTGTGTGTGTGTGTGTGTGTGTGTGTGTGTGTGTGTGTGTGTGTGTGTGTGTGTGTAAAGAGAGAGAGAAGGAGGGGGGGAGAGAGAGAGAGAGCTTTAGAGAGAGAGAGCTTTAGAGAGAGAGAGAGCTTTAAAATCAGCACTCAAGCCTTTTCTCTTCCTATCCCTATCCCAACCCCCCCCCCCAAACCAGCAGCAAAGCCACCAGCACTCGAGAGACAGAGGAAGATGAAATCTCTAGTCTGAGAAACAAGAGGAGGTAGATAAACATACCCCCCCCCTCTCTCCTTCATAATTTGTTAAAGTGTTCCCTTTGTGTTGTGTGGACTCTACTGTATTAAGCAAGTTTCACATCGTACTATCTCCAAAGAGGAGTCAACAGTCTCTTGGCGTGCAGGCAGTTGTTGCCTGCTTTAAATATTTTTTGGTGTGTTTGCTTGTTTGTTTGTTTGTTTGTTTGTTTGTTTGTTTCAAAACCGAGGGCCTGCCTGCGTTCAACAGATCCAAACCCAGTTCTCAGAGGGGAAAATGGAGTCAAGTCCGAAGTCACTGGCATTTAGGTCATCGGCCATTGACAGTCATAGGAGATGGGAATATCGTCCTTTCTCCAATGGAGACTCACCTGGGTATGCATCAACCACATCTAAAGGCAGGCCTGGGTTAGTACGGGGTGGTGGATGGGGAGGAAGGATCTGGAAAGAGCTTTGCGATGGGAAACTATGATCAGAATGTTGCACAGAAAACAAAATTTGAACTTAAAAAAAAAAAGGCTCCCGATATCTATCCAAAAATGAAAGGAAATAAAAACCGACATCAGAACTTTACTAACTGCAAATGCTCCATCTCCCTGTATCCAACCACTCCACTCCCAGATAGGTAGATGATAGTTTGCACTTCTGTCCCAGTTGGGCTGTCGAGGTTAAGGAAAGGGGAACCACCTCTGTGGTTATGTGATCCACACACGAAATAAAATAAAAGGAGCGGATAAACGTGCCTGGCATTTTAAGATGCTCAATTTCTTTGCAAGCTTCATTTTGTTTCATTCTTTTAAAGGTTTACTTATTTATTTTCACTTACATTGAGTACACTAAAGCCCTTTTCACATACACAGGGCAGTAGAGTGCATGGGATATCCCTTTGCAGAGGGTTGTGAGCCACCATGTGGTTTCTGTGGAATCGAACTCAGGACCTCTGGAAGAGCAGAGCGGTGAGTGCTCTTAACCTCGGAGCCATCTCTCCAGCCCTTGACAAGCTTTATTTAACTAAACATTAAACATGAATCAGAAACGCCAAACCCTGTACATATATGGTCCAGATTCACCCTTACTTAGAAATCCCCGAGCTGGCAGGGCGAGGCTGGGAATTGAGAGTGAGCAAAAAGGGAGTCTGCCTCTTTCCCCCAGGGTGTGCTATCAACTCCATTACCATTTCCAAACAGCTGGGTGTGAGTCTAACTAAGGTTTCCTTCAGTCAGACTTTTGCCAGGAGCCGGAGCCCTGACAGGACAGCGAGAGCGATGATCAGACATCATTTCACAGTGAAATCATCACTCGCTGATTTCAGGCAGAAAACTTTAGAAAACTCTAAACTCTAAAGAGGCACTGAAGCGTGCTAGGGCAGCAGCAGTACTTCCCCGACTGACCTTCAGGGACCTGCATATTCTCCAGCCCCGCCCCACCCCACCCCCTCTCAGCTAGCTCCTGTCCACCCCTCCCCCTCCCCCCACATACAGGGAGGAGGCCTTGTGTGGGGGGGGGGCGGCGGGGAGATGCAACTCTCTCTTTTTTTTTTCCTTTTCTTTTTTTCTTTTCTCTCTTTCTTTCTTTCTTTCTTTCTTTCTTTCTTTTTTTTTTCTTTTTTTTTTCTTTTTCCGTAGCTGGGGACCGAACCCAGGGCCTTGCGCTTGCTAGGCAAGCGCTCTACCACTGAGCTAAATCCCCAACACCCGCAACTCTCTCTTGAGAGATAGTTCGGGTCTCCCAAACAAATACATAACTAGAAACTTCATTTGTTTACTTTATTTCATCGAGCATACCATGGAAGAGGGAAAAGGAACAGGGAAGCTAGGCCAACTGGTCGAGCTCCTCCTTTCGTTTTGTTTCAAAAAGGAAAGGAAAAGCCAAAGAACCCCCTCTTTTTGGTGAAAGGAACAGAATGGTGAAAGTTGAAACATCGGCTCGCCACTTAATACTTTGGCTTTTAATAAAAGGGACAACAGATCTCCCTCCTATTTGGTTAAAAAAAAAAAAAGGAATTAAAACACCACAAAAACGTGCTGTCAGCCAGATTCCCTTTAAACCTCCGTTATAGAGGAAGACGGGTTTTTTTTAAGCATCATTTTAAATATATAAATATGTATTTGTGTGTGTGTGTGTGTGTGTGTGTGTGTGTGTGTGTGTGTGTGTCCGTCCGTCCGTCAGTCAGTCAGTCAGTCAGTCAGTCAGTCAGTCAGTCAGTGTCTTCTGTATGGAGAGGATGTGCTGACTCTGAAGCTATGATCTAGACACTTTCTAGATCACAGTTAAAAAGTTTTTAATAACTGTGTGAAGGAGACAGGTAGGGGTGTGTGTGTGTGTGTGTGTGTGTGTGCATGCATGCATGTGGGGGGGAGGGGAGGCTTTGATATCAGCACTCAAGCTTTTTTACTTCCTATCCCAATCTCCCCAAACTACCATCAAAGCAGCACTAGGGAGGCAGAGAAAGGTGAATCTGAGAGTTTCAGTCCTTCCCGCCCTACAGACGAATACAGAGAAACCCAGTCTGAGAAACTAGGGGAAGGGGGAGGGGGAGAGAAAGAGAGAGAGAGAGAGAGAGAGAGAGAGAGAGAGAGAGAGAGAGAGAGAGATCAAATTCTCTTGTGTCTGTCTCTGTTTTTCTCTATTCTCTCTCTCTCTCTCTCTCTCTCTCTCTCTCTCTCTCGTTGTGTGTGTGTGTGTGTGTGTGTGTGTGTGTGTGTGTTTGTTTGTTTGTTTGTTTCAAAACCCAGAGCCTGTCTGTAACAGATCTAAACACAGTTCTTGAAGGGGAAAATGGAAACAATTCCATAGTCTCTGGCAATGAAGTCATCTCCCATTGAAAACCACAGGAGAGGGGAATATTGTCCTCAACTAGGCATATATCAACCAGTATTTCACAGGCAGACCTTCAGGGAGGTGCAGATTCACCAGCCCTACCCTCCCTCCCATCCCCCCAGCATCCCTGCTCATCTCCTGTCCACCATTTGTTGATTCATTGTTGCTGTTGCTGTTGCTGTTGCTGTTGCTGTTGCTGTTGCTGTTGCTGTTGCTGCTGCTGTTGTTGTTGTTGTTGTTGTTGTTGTTGTTGTTGTTGTTGTTCCTGGTGTGAAGAACACTGTGAGGTAGCCTTCCTCTAATAAACCCTCTGGTCTTTAGGGATCCTTCACCCACTCACTCTCTGCCAGACTGAGTTCACAGCAGAAAACGCGTTTTTGAGAGAAACATGTTCCTGGTCCTGTGTGCCCATATTGAGGGAGGCATGAGAAAGGGATAACAAGGAAGGGAGACCCGGCAGTGGTAGGGGGCTGGGATGGGGTCGGGGGTGGGTGTCCTAGCTTGCTAATCCAACTGACCCACTTGCTGTGTAAATAAATATTTTGCATTCTGTGTCCCTTGTTTGATTTCTCACTAAATTCCAGATTGTCAATCTCCCTGTGTCGATTGCACAAGAACCCAAATGGGGATGCTGGGTGGTGAGCTGATTCCTCCCTAGAACACCTGTGCACTCTCTCATAGTCTCTAAGCTCCTTGCTGGACTCTTTTGGGCTTGGACCTGGCTGTCTGTAAGCCAGGAAGGAAGGAAGGAAGGGAGGGAGGGAGGGAGGGAGGGAGGGAGGGAGGGAGGGAGGGAGGGAGGGAGGGACAGGCCTCAGTTGAGAATCCCAATTTTCTAGTTCACTGCATCTGATGGCTGGCTGACCCTTCCAGGTGAATTGTATTTTTTTTTTCCTTTTCACTCCTTTATTTGAGTCAGGGGTGTCTGCACATAGACCTGGAAATCAGTACCTAGATCAGGCCTGCCTGCCTGCCTGCCTGCCTGCCTGCCTGCCTGCCTGCCTGCCTGCCTGCCTTCCTCTATCTCACAGAGACACAGTTCTAAACACCTCTGCCTCTTGAATGATGGAAATAAAGACATGCACGAACACCTGGCTTCCTTTCATTGTACATTTAGCCTAATTTCAGTTTTATTCATGTCTGGGAGGGAGACTTGCTTGTGTGCTGTAGTTCAATTCCTTTCACTGTGTGGTTTCCCCACCACCTTGGCCACCATGCCACGTGGAAGAGAAGAAGAGATGAACCATATTGTTGGCACCCATATAACAAACACTTGGTTGCTTCCTCTGAGCCCTCTGAGTATCCTTACATCTCTGTATTTTAAAGTGGTTTTGTTTTGTTTTTTATTGCTGTCAAACTCTCTCTCTCTCTCTCTCTCTCTCTCTCTCTCTCTCTATCTATCTATCTATATGTGTGTGTGTGTGTGTGTGTGTGTGTGTGTGTGTGTGTGTGTGTGTGTGTATTTTTTTTCTTCCCCCAGAGCTGAGGACTGAACCCAGGTCCTTGAGCTTGCTAGGCAAGGACTCTACCACTGAGCTAAAACCCCAACCCCTATCTCTGTGTTTTAAAAAGTAGACTCTGGAGCAATACCGGGCAGGTCTCCAAGGCGGGTCCTTCGCTTTATTTTATTCTTTTTGTTTTTAATTGTTAAAGATTTGTTTGTTTGTTTGTTTGTTTGTTTGTTTTATGTCTATTCGAGTACCCTGTAGGTGTCTTCAGACACCCCAGAAGAGGGCATGATTGACAATTACAGATGGTTGCAAGCCGCCATGTGTTGGCTGGGTATTGAACTCAGGACCGCTGTAAGAGCAATCAGTGCTCTTAACGACGGTGCCATCTCTCCATCCACCTACTTTATTTTATTCTCTATGCTCTCTTGTGCGAGTCAAGGTCAAGCAGGCAAGAAACACCCAAACAGATTGGTCCATCACCACTTTCTGAATTCTTTTTGTTGTTGATGTCAGGGATGTAAAGCAAGTTTACCCATGAAGAATTGTAAGGGAGTCCTTCTGATTTAGAGAATAGCAGCCTTGAAATGAAATGAGAATCACAACAAGCATTTGTCTTATTGTTTTTGTTTTTTTCTTCCTTTTTCTTCGGAGCTGAGGACCGAACCCGGGGCCTTGTGCTTCCTAGGCAAGCGGTCTACCACTGAGCTAAATCCCCAACCCCTACATTTGTCTTAAAGTCTGAAAAACACAAAACAAAACAAAACAAAACAAAACAACAACAACAACAACAACAACAACCAAGAACAAACCATGAGACCGCAGAAATCCTCAGGCGGAGGAGTAAGGAGCTAGTTTTTATTGGTTAGGGTATTATTTGGTCGGGTGGGGGTAGGGGTGGGGGTGGGGGTGGGGGTGGGGGTGTTGTCCTTCCTACACCTCTCTTGCATGAATGAGCTGAACATTACTTAAGCTTGTGTCCAAAACTGTCCATTTTTTAGATTGATCCCAGGAGGGAGGGAGCGAGCCGGGGATACAGCACACCCTCTCTGGCCTCAGAGGTCCAGGCTCCCGCTGGCAGGGCCCGAAGGGACTCCTGGGGGGAAAAAAAAATAAAGTCTCCGAGGCACCACCTAGCCGGTTTTATTCTTGAAGAAAAGCAAACATACATAATGGAATAAGGGAAAGAAAAAACCCTGTTTTCTATATACACAAGCAGTCGTAATTTGTTATAGTGTCCCCTTTGCGTAGTTTGGATTCGATGACTTTATTTTATCAAGCAAGTTTTAAACAGCGGTAACTCCAAAGAGGAGTCAACAGCCCCTTTAAGTGCAGTCAGTCATTGACCCTTTGGTCTGTCTGTCTGTCTGTCTGTCTGTTTCAAAACGAGGGAGGGCCTGCCTGCCTGCCTGCCTGCCTGCCTGCCTGCCTGCCTGCCTGCCTGCCTGCGTGCCTGCATCAGATCTAAATACAGTTCTCAGAGGGGAAGACAGAGACAAGTCAGAAGTCACTAGCACTCAATGGACGACCACCAACCTAAGGGCAGGCCTAGGGTAGAATTTGATGGACGGACGGACGGACAGACGGACGGAC
Source organism: Rattus norvegicus (assembly GCF_021556685.1). Taxonomy (NCBI): domain Eukaryota; kingdom Metazoa; phylum Chordata; class Mammalia; order Rodentia; family Muridae; genus Rattus; species Rattus norvegicus. The sequence continues at coordinate 25,349 of NW_028238919.1, forward strand.
GGACGGATGGACAGATGGACAGAAAGGATCTAGGAGGAGCTTTGGGAAAGATGAAAAGCCTCCATTTCCCCCCAAAAGAACGAGCCCCAACAGCTGGGCTCTTCGAGATGAGTTATAAGGGGAACCACACATACAGTTTTGTATCACACATACAGTTTGTCATCATCCGTCAATACCAGGTAGACTTTTCAACGTATGTAGGTAGCTGTTGACAGGTCAGTCCTTTACTAAGCCTCATGTAAGCTCTGCAGGGTAAGCCTCAGGAATTCATCTGTGCGTCCCGCAGGGTATGCTTTCTTGCTTTGTTAAAGGCTAGACTTTGGTTGCTGTCTGTCTGTCTGTCTGTCTGTCTGTCTGTCTGTCTGTCTGTCTGTCTGAATGAATGAATGAATGAGCGAGGGAATGAACGAATGAGGAGGGGATGCACATGCCTATGGTTTTAAGATGCTTAATTTCTTTACAAGGTTTATTTATTTAAACATTAAACATTGGGGTTGGGGATTTAGCTCAGTGGTAGAGCGCTTGCCTAGGAAGCACAAGGCCCTGGGTTCGGTCCCCAGCTCCGAAAATAAAATAAAATAAAATAAAATAAAATAAAATAAACATTAAACATTAATCGGAAATAATGGAGTCAGCAGTTAAGAGTTCTGACTGTGTTCTTCCAGAGGTCCTGAGTTCTATTCCCATGGTGGCTCACAACCCTCTGTTATGGGATCGATCTGCTGTGTGTCCGAAGACAGCTGCAGTGTGCTGTTTGTAGGGTAAAGAAAAAAATACTAAAGAAGAAAAAAAAAAAGAGAGAGAAAAAGTTAGAAGCACCAAGTCAAGTCATGTAAATATTGCCCACATTCGGATTTAGACATGCCTGAGCTGTCAGGGCGAGGCTGGCTGAGAGCGAATCAGTGAACGATCGGACTCTTCCTCTCTCTGTGAGGGTGTGTCATGAACTCTATTACCATTTCCAAAGAGTTAGGTATGCTGGAGCGAAGTGGACCGGAAAGCCAAGGGAGGAGAGGTATGCCTACACGAGTCCACCCAACCCCCCCGCCCCCCCCCCCGAGGGAGACATCCTCGAGTGGTGGGGGGAGGGGCGAAGGTGTGGAGGGATAATTTCCAACAAATAAATCCCAACAAATAAATTACTAGAGACTTGATTCATTGATTTACTTTAAATTTATTGAGTGTATCGGGAAAGAGGGAAAATGGGTCAAGGAGGGAGGGAGGGAGGGAGGGAGGGAGGGAGGGAGGGAGGGAGGGAGGGAGGGAGAGAGGGATATCTTTTCCTCCAAATCTGCTGGTATGTAGTCTCAGTGCGTCAGAAAAAAGACTGCTTCTGGCCTCCTTTCTGATTACCCCAAGGCAGTCTGGTCACCGTGCTGTAATAGAAAGGGAAACCACAGTCAAGTCATGGGAGCGAGCGAGCAAGCAAGCAAAAATCATAAACAAAAGCAAAAACACGTCTGTTAAGTTGAGCAGAGCAGAGCAGAGCAGAGCAGAGTAGGGCAAAGCAATACAAGGTCACATTCCACAAAGGCTGATATAGTCTGCCATCTTGGTCTACAGAGTGAAAAGTAGAAGGAGAAAATGAATATCGCTTTGTGTGTCACAAAGTTTTTAAGTTGTAAGGAACATTGCAGGGCTAAACCTTCAAATCCTCAAACCACCCAACCCAAGCTTTCCTCCTCCTCCTCCTCCTCCTCCTCCTCCTCCTCCTCCTCCTCCTCCTCCTCCTCCTCACCCCCCATTGCCCCCCCCGTGTGGTGTGTGTGTGTGTGTGTGTGTGTGTGTGTGTGTGTGTGTGTGTGTGTGTGTGTTTGCGCACGAGCTCGAGCTCGGGCACGCATTTCTTTCACTGCACAACCATCATTGGAGGACGTTTAAATAAACACGAATGAATCAGACAGGCAGACAGACAGGGGCCCATAATGGATCCCTACAACTCGGTGGTGGTGGTGGTGGTGGTGGTGGTGGTGGTGGTGGTGGTGGTGGTGGTGGTGGTGGTGGTACACACCGATTTGTTGACCTCTTTCTTTTAAAGAAAGGACAAGAAACAAAGAGAAATAAAAATGAAGGAATATAGACCTAGCCAAATATTATTTTATTCCCTCCTTCATGGAGCGACAAGAAGATTTATTCATCAACCTTCGTCTAG
>NW_028238919.1:40000-45000 GCF_021556685.1 Rattus norvegicus
GCAGCGGCACCCCCCGCGGGAGACGCCTCACAAGGGACCGGGAGGCCGCTCGGGCGGCGACCGGGCACGCGAGCCAAGCCGGCGGGAATCACACTGCACCCAACCCGGAGCAGTCCCGCCACGCCCGCGGCACCGAGCCGACCCGAAACCAACGGACAACCCCCGGGAGCCCGAGGAGACGCCAGCCGACGCGAGAGAGAACCGAGGCAGACGCCGACGCCAACCGACGAAGACCCCCGCGTGGCAGCGGGTCCCAACGTCCGACGACGCGCCGGACGCGGCCGACCGCCGGTTCCCCCAAATAAGAAGTCCGCCCCCGAGAGCGAGGCCAACCCCGCGGTTCACGGACCCTCAAGAGCCCCGCGGAGGGGGAAGGGGGGGTAGGACGGCTCCCGCGATCTCCACCGGCCGTGGGAACGCTGCCGTGGAAGGGGGGGACGAGGCGGCAACCGCAGACGCCCGAGAGCACGCGGCACGCACCACACGCGACACGACCTCGCCGCGAGAGTGGCCGGGACGTGGACGCGCGTGGGAGGGACGCACACGCGACGGAGGGCACGGGGGGAAACGGAGGCGGGTGGGACCGGGAGCCCACCGCCGCCCTTCCAAACCCACCCGTCCCGCGACGACCCCTCGCGGTGAGGGGGGTACCGCGCACGCGGGCGTGTGCACGGCCCTTCCCCGCCACCTGCCACCAGAAACCCAATCTCCCCCACAAGCTCCGCACAGCGGCAGGTCGACAGAGCCCCGTCCCGCGTGATCCCTCCTCGTACTCGGAGCGGGGAGGCGCGGGTCGCGGTAGGCGAGAGAGCAAACGCTGCGCGCAGAAGGCTGAGGTCAGGGCGGGCAGCCGAGGGGACCATCCGGGAGAAGCCCCTCGGAGATCGTAAAGCCCTTTCCGAAGATAGCTAGAGAAGGCAAATTCCTCACTGAGGGCGGGACGAACCCAACACCGACGAGCAGCCAAGGGCTCCGTGCACGCAACGGGAAACGAGCAACAGGCGCGGGACAGAACGGGAAGGACCACGCGCCAGCTGGTGGGGGGTCTGCGGTATCGGCAAAGGTCTCTTTCTCCGGGGTCTTCTTGAGCATTCGCGGACCGGGGGGACCTGCGACAGGTCCCCGCCGAGAGCCAGGCCTCTTCAAGGCGCACACAAAGGAGGAGCCTTGACTTGAGGGAGTCCGGTCTTTAAAAAGGGCCAGCCGCGATCGCTCAGCACCACCCTAACCGCGCAGGGCCCGCGGGTGAAGGCACCAAAAACATAGGCACGGGGTGGGCGCTCACCCAACGGAAGGAGCCTTTTAACCGCACACTCAACTCCTCGACCCCCCCCCTTTCTGTCACCGTGCAGAAAGCCGGCAACTAGGACAAGGGAAAGCGTAAAGGCACAAGCACCATGGAGCACAGGAGGCACGCCGGGGAGCGGGAAGCGCCACCGCCAACTCAGAAGCGGGCACCTTGGTGGTCAAAGCCCGGAACGCTCCAGGAGCACCGCAAGGCTCACACGAAGCAGGGCGCGTGCACACACCATTCGGGAAGGGTATGCACCGCAGCGGGTCTACCACCTTCCCCCGGCACGGGGGAAGAGGGCCGCGAAGCAGTGAACGGCGTGGGGGCAAGCGCCCCCGACACGTCCACAGGGACACCGCGAACCACAGCAACAAGTGTGCGCGGGTCAGCGCTCGTGCCGGACAGCCGCACCCCTGACTTCCACACACCACCCTGCAAAGGAATGGGGAGGAGAGACGAGGGGCCCGCTGGCAGAACGAGAAGAGCGGTCGCCATTCGCGCTGAATGACCATTCGCCATGAATGTCCGTCCCTCGCCTGGCGCGGCTTAGGCCCCGGCCCGAAGAGAACGCGGCAGCACCACATCGATCCAACGGGAGCGAGACACGCCATGCATCGGGAACAACGGGCGTGAGAGCTTTCTAACAACGCACTGGACGGGAATACGAGCGAGAAGAGCGAGAGAGAGCACGGGAAGAAGTCGCTAACACTGCCACACACACAAAAAAAAAAATTTACCCTTCTCGAGGGCGAGAAAAAAAAGGAAGCGTTGCACTCGGGAGGCACGTGGCGTGGAAGAACGGGACTCAACGGGCAGCGGAGGTTCGGGAACTCCTTCAAAAAAAAATAAAAATAAAAAATAAAAAATAAAAATAAAAAAATAAAATCCCCTTCGAAGGAGAAAAGGTGCAACTCGGGAGGCACACAGCAGGAAAGAAAGGGACACACCACCAAGCAGCGGAGGTTCGGGAACTCCTTCCAAAAAACAAAAAAAAAAAAAAACAAAAAACAAAAAAAAAAAAACAAATAAAAAAACCGGTCGGCCGCAGAGGAGCACGCCAGGGGGTCACTAGCACCAAACGGGAAAACCCTTCCAGTCGCACTCGGCACCAACGACTCCTACCGGTAACGGACGACAACCACCACGGGGAAATCGGGAACGCCTGACACGCGGGACGGTTGTCATAAAGCTGCCCCACAGAGCACAGGCAAGCAAGCACGGGAAAGCAGGAAGCGCGTACTCATGGGGGGACGCTAAGCTTCAAGCATCGAAGAGGCCCATGCGCAGAAGAAAAGAGCTAGGGCTGGACAAGCAAACAGCCTTGGTGCAAGCCTCTTCCAACGTCCTTTAATGACAAAAAGAGTCAAAAGGACAGCGTGTCAGCATATATCTCCAGGTACAATAAGGACAGATAGCAAAGATGAAAAGTGTAAAAGACACAGGGATAAACATGACAGGCCACACGGAACGTCTGGAAGTCATGTTCGGTGACGTGTCCCCAAGAGGTCCCCATGTAGAAAGAGAACCGGACCGCAAAGGAACAACTGGTCGACCTTAGAACCCTGAGTGCTCACAGACCGAGGAGGCCATGGTAGATAGCCTGGAACACAGCTTCCCCTCGGCCTCAGAAGTCCATGCTCCCGCTGGCAGGGACCGGGGAGGATCCTGGAAAAAATAAAGTCTCGGAGGCGCCCCCTAGCCGGGACACCTCGGCTCGGAGGCCGGGGACACAGCACCCTCTCGGCCTCAGAGGTCCAGGCTCCCGCTATCAGGGACCGAAGGGACTCCTGGAAAAGAAAAAAAAAAAAATCCGTGGCGCCACCTAGCCGGGCCACCTCGGCTCGGAGGCCGGGGACACAGCACCCTCTCGGCCTCAAAAGTGTCTATGGTCCCGCTGGCTGGGACCGAAGGGACTCCTGGAAAAGAAAAAAAAAAAAAAAAAAACTCCGTGGCGCCCCCTAGCCGGGCCACCTCGGCTCGGAGGCCGGGGACACAGCACCCTCTCGGCCTCAGAGGTCCAGGCTCCCGCTATCAGGGACCGAAGGGACTCCTGGAAAAGAAAAAGAAAAAAAAAAAAAAACTCCGTGGCGCCCCCTAGCCGGGCCACCTCGGCTCGGAGGCCGGGGACACAGCACCCTCTCGGCCTCAGAGGTCCAGGCTCCCGCTATCAGGGACCGAAGGGACTCCTGGAAAAGAAAAAGAAAAAAAAAAAAAACTCCGTGGCGCCCCCTAGCCGGGCCACCTCGGCTCGGAGGCCGGGGACACAGCACCCTCTCGGCCTCAGAGGTCCAGGCTCCCGCTATCAGGGACCGAAGGGACTCCTGGAAAAGAAAAAAAAAAAAAAAACTCCGTGGCGCCCCCTAGCCGGGCCACCTCGGCTCGGAGGCCGGGGACACAGCACCCTCTCGGCCTCAGAGGTCCAGGCTCCCGCTATCAGGGACCGAAGGGACTCCTGGAAAAGAAAAAAAAAAAATCCGTGGCGCCACCTAGCCGGGCCACCTCGGCTCGGAGGCCGGGGACACAGCACCCTCTCGGCCTCAAAAGTGTCTATGGTCCCGCTGGCTGGGACCGAAGGGACTCCTGGAAAAGAAAAAAAAAAAAAAAAAAACTCCGTGGCGCCCCCTAGCCGGGCCACCTCGGCTCGGAGGCCGGGGACACAGCACCCTCTCGGCCTCAGAGGTCCAGGCTCCCGCTATCAGGGACCGAAGGGACTCCTGGAAAAGAAAAAGAAAAAAATCCGTGGCGCCACCTAGCCGGGCCACCTCGGCTCGGAGGCCGGGGACACAGCACCCTCTCGGCCTCAAAAGTGTCTATGGTCCCGCTGGCTGGGACCGAAGGGACTCCTGGAAAAGAAAAAAAAAAAAAAAAACTCCGTGGCGCCCCCTAGCCGGGCCACCTCGGCTCGGAGGCCGGGGACACAGCACCCTCTCGGCCTCAAAAGTGTCTATGGTCCCGCTGGCTGGGACCGGAGAGGAGGGAAGAAATAAAAAAAAAATAAAATAAAATAAAATAAAAAATTAAAAAAAAAAAAATTGGAAAAAAAAAAAAAAAATCCGGGACGGGGCCCAAGCCTTCTGGTCGACCTCATCCAGCTGCCACCAACCCCTCCTTGTGTCCCAATAGGTCGTACAGCCACCCTCCTCCCCTGAAGTTCTCCAGGTACAACCTCCTAGCTAGAGATGGTCCCCAGACAGGACGGCGTCTCCGTCGCGCACGCCGCCTGCTTGCCTGTCACCCTCTCACCCTGGCCGGCTCACCACAGGCACTTCCCCGTCCTTTGTCACCAACCGGGGGACAGGAGCGTTGCGGAAACTTGTCGCCACTAGGTGTCGCCCGACAGCGATCTCGATCAAGCAAACCAATACAGACTGTCACGCGCCGCCGCCGCCACACACACTCATTCCGTCTCTCCGGAGTGACCTCCCTAGCTCAGGGGGACACTCACCCACGCACAACGGGGCAGGTACCCACCACTTCTCCCGAATGGCACAAACGGTCCCGGTTGTCCCGCCGGAACACAGTGAACGCGGGATGGACTCGGGGCCAACCCCCTCAGGCACCCAGAAAAGGAAAGTAGGACGGAGCGGTGAAAACAGGCCACCTCTAAGTGAAAGGACATGCACTCTCGAATCGGTTAACAATTAGCAAGGAACAGGCACAGTTAGGAAAAGGGAGCGTCCAAACTCCGTCGTGAGGGGAGGGTGGCGGC
>NW_028238920.1:5000-27500 GCF_021556685.1 Rattus norvegicus
GAGCATTCGCGGACCGGGGGGACCTGCGACAGGTCCCCGCCGAGAGCCAGGCCTCTTCAAGGCGCACACAAAGGAGGAGCCTTGACTTGAGGGAGTCCGGTCTTTAAAAAGGGCCAGCCGCGATCGCTCAGCACCACCCTAACCGCGCAGGGCCCGCGGGTGAAGGCACCAAAAACATAGGCACGGGGTGGGCGCTCACCCAACGGAAGGAGCCTTTTAACCGCACACTCAACTCCTCGACCCCCCCCCTTTCTGTCACCGTGCAGAAAGCCGGCAACTAGGACAAGGGAAAGCGTAAAGGCACAAGCACCATGGAGCACAGGAGGCACGCCGGGGAGCGGGAAGCGCCACCGCCAACTCAGAAGCGGGCACCTTGGTGGTCAAAGCCCGGAACGCTCCAGGAGCACCGCAAGGCTCACACGAAGCAGGGCGCGTGCACACACCATTCGGGAAGGGTATGCACCGCAGCGGGTCTACCACCTTCCCCCGGCACGGGGGAAGAGGGCCGCGAAGCAGTGAACGGCGTGGGGGCAAGCGCCCCCGACACGTCCACAGGGACACCGCGAACCACAGCAACAAGTGTGCGCGGGTCAGCGCTCGTGCCGGACAGCCGCACCCCTGACTTCCACACACCACCCTGCAAAGGAATGGGGAGGAGAGACGAGGGGCCCGCTGGCAGAACGAGAAGAGCGGTCGCCATTCGCGCTGAATGACCATTCGCCATGAATGTCCGTCCCTCGCCTGGCGCGGCTTAGGCCCCGGCCCGAAGAGAACGCGGCAGCACCACATCGATCCAACGGGAGCGAGACACGCCATGCATCGGGAACAACGGGCGTGAGAGCTTTCTAACAACGCACTGGACGGGAATACGAGCGAGAAGAGCGAGAGAGAGCACGGGAAGAAGTCGCTAACACTGCCACACACACAAAAAAAAAAATTTACCCTTCTCGAGGGCGAGAAAAAAAAGGAAGCGTTGCACTCGGGAGGCACGTGGCGTGGAAGAACGGGACTCAACGGGCAGCGGAGGTTCGGGAACTCCTTCAAAAAAAAATAAAAATAAAAAATAAAAAATAAAAATAAAAAAATAAAATCCCCTTCGAAGGAGAAAAGGTGCAACTCGGGAGGCACACAGCAGGAAAGAAAGGGACACACCACCAAGCAGCGGAGGTTCGGGAACTCCTTCCAAAAAACAAAAAAAAAAAAAAACAAAAAACAAAAAAAAAAAAACAAATAAAAAAACCGGTCGGCCGCAGAGGAGCACGCCAGGGGGTCACTAGCACCAAACGGGAAAACCCTTCCAGTCGCACTCGGCACCAACGACTCCTACCGGTAACGGACGACAACCACCACGGGGAAATCGGGAACGCCTGACACGCGGGACGGTTGTCATAAAGCTGCCCCACAGAGCACAGGCAAGCAAGCACGGGAAAGCAGGAAGCGCGTACTCATGGGGGGACGCTAAGCTTCAAGCATCGAAGAGGCCCATGCGCAGAAGAAAAGAGCTAGGGCTGGACAAGCAAACAGCCTTGGTGCAAGCCTCTTCCAACGTCCTTTAATGACAAAAAGAGTCAAAAGGACAGCGTGTCAGCATATATCTCCAGGTACAATAAGGACAGATAGCAAAGATGAAAAGTGTAAAAGACACAGGGATAAACATGACAGGCCACACGGAACGTCTGGAAGTCATGTTCGGTGACGTGTCCCCAAGAGGTCCCCATGTAGAAAGAGAACCGGACCGCAAAGGAACAACTGGTCGACCTTAGAACCCTGAGTGCTCACAGACCGAGGAGGCCATGGTAGATAGCCTGGAACACAGCTTCCCCTCGGCCTCAGAAGTCCATGCTCCCGCTGGCAGGGACCGGGGAGGATCCTGGAAAAAATAAAGTCTCGGAGGCGCCCCCTAGCCGGGACACCTCGGCTCGGAGGCCGGGGACACAGCACCCTCTCGGCCTCAGAGGTCCAGGCTCCCGCTATCAGGGACCGAAGGGACTCCTGGAAAAGAAAAAGAAAAAAAAAAAAAAACTCCGTGGCGCCCCCTAGCCGGGCCACCTCGGCTCGGAGGCCGGGGACACAGCACCCTCTCGGCCTCAGAGGTCCAGGCTCCCGCTATCAGGGACCGAAGGGACTCCTGGAAAAGAAAAAGAAAAAAAAAAAAAACTCCGTGGCGCCCCCTAGCCGGGCCACCTCGGCTCGGAGGCCGGGGACACAGCACCCTCTCGGCCTCAGAGGTCCAGGCTCCCGCTATCAGGGACCGAAGGGACTCCTGGAAAAGAAAAAAAAAAAAAAAACTCCGTGGCGCCCCCTAGCCGGGCCACCTCGGCTCGGAGGCCGGGGACACAGCACCCTCTCGGCCTCAGAGGTCCAGGCTCCCGCTATCAGGGACCGAAGGGACTCCTGGAAAAGAAAAAAAAAAAATCCGTGGCGCCACCTAGCCGGGCCACCTCGGCTCGGAGGCCGGGGACACAGCACCCTCTCGGCCTCAAAAGTGTCTATGGTCCCGCTGGCTGGGACCGAAGGGACTCCTGGAAAAGAAAAAAAAAAAAAAAAAAACTCCGTGGCGCCCCCTAGCCGGGCCACCTCGGCTCGGAGGCCGGGGACACAGCACCCTCTCGGCCTCAGAGGTCCAGGCTCCCGCTATCAGGGACCGAAGGGACTCCTGGAAAAGAAAAAGAAAAAAATCCGTGGCGCCACCTAGCCGGGCCACCTCGGCTCGGAGGCCGGGGACACAGCACCCTCTCGGCCTCAAAAGTGTCTATGGTCCCGCTGGCTGGGACCGAAGGGACTCCTGGAAAAGAAAAAAAAAAAAAAAACTCCGTGGCGCCCCCTAGCCGGGCCACCTCGGCTCGGAGGCCGGGGACACAGCACCCTCTCGGCCTCAAAAGTGTCTATGGTCCCGCTGGCTGGGACCGGAGAGGAGGGAAGAAATAAAAAAAAAATAAAATAAAATAAAATAAAAAATTAAAAAAAAAAAAATTGGAAAAAAAAAAAAAAAATCCGGGACGGGGCCCAAGCCTTCTGGTCGACCTCATCCAGCTGCCACCAACCCCTCCTTGTGTCCCAATAGGTCGTACAGCCACCCTCCTCCCCTGAAGTTCTCCAGGTACAACCTCCTAGCTAGAGATGGTCCCCAGACAGGACGGCGTCTCCGTCGCGCACCCGCCTGCTTGCCTGTCACCCTCTCACCCTGGCCGGCTCACCACAGGCACTTCCCCGTCCTTTGTCACCAACCGGGGGACAGGAGCGTTGCGGAAACTTGTCGCCACTAGGTGTCGCCCGACAGCGATCTCGATCAAGCAAACCAATACAGACTGTCACGCGCCGCCGCCGCCACACACACTCATTCCGTCTCTCCGGAGTGACCTCCCTAGCTCAGGGGGACACTCACCCACGCACAACGGGGCAGGTACCCACCACTTCTCCCGAATGGCACAAACGGTCCCGGTTGTCCCGCCGGAACACAGTGAACGCGGGATGGACTCGGGGCCAACCCCCTCAGGCACCCAGAAAAGGAAAGTAGGACGGAGCGGTGAAAACAGGCCACCTCTAAGTGAAAGGACATGCACTCTCGAATCGGTTAACAATTAGCAAGGAACAGGCACAGTTAGGAAAAGGGAGCGTCCAAACTCCGTCGTGAGGGGAGGGTGGCGGCGACCTCAGTTCCACACCATTTTTAAATGGCTCACTCATTTTTAAAACCCTCCACCGATCCCGATGGGGGGGAGGGGGGTTGTTGTTGTTCTCTGTTCCTCGCTGCCACCGCCAGCCGGCACTCACCAAACCACACACCTGCCACCCTCTTTGGAAGACTAAACACAGAGAGTAAATTAAAAGAATGGTGGAATGATGGTGGAATGGTTAAAATTCCCGTGATTTGTTTTCACTCTGATCAAAACATACTTATTTTGTGCATTTGCATTCCCTTGTTCACACGTGCCTCTGTGTGTGTGGTGGGGGGAGGGAGGGAGGGAGGGAGGGAGGGAGGGAGGGAGAAAGAGAGAGAGACAGAGACAGAGAGACAGAGAGACAGAGAGAGAGAGAGAGCCAATTTAAAAAATAAAAACATGGTTAAATACAGCCACTTTGGGAAGATTGCTAGAGAGAATGCAGTCCAGAGTATGGAGGCCAGAGCTCTGGACGCTCTAGACCACAGGTCTCCCATCTCCCATATACCAGGCACCCAGCACCACCATCCCTACTTTGTTTGCTTGTGCGTTTGTTTGCTTGCTTGTTACATTAGTTTCATCCCAAGTTAATAATTATATATTTTTTTTTCTATGCACGTATTTAGTTGTGGCAGGGGAACTCCTTCTTTAGGACAGGCAGACTTAGCTAGTTAGTTAGCCAGTCAAAAGTACGTAAAAAATTTATATCAACATAAATATCATTCACTAAGAAATCCTATCTGAAGAAAAAGAAAGAAAGGAAGAAAGAAGGAAGGGAGGGAGGGAGGGAGGGAGAGAGAGAGAGAGAGAGAGAGAGAGAGAGAGAGAAAGAAAGAGGAAAACTGGCAGACTTAGTTTTAGTGTTTTTGTTATTGTTTATTCAAGATATTGTTTCAGGGCTGGAGAGACGGCTCAGCGGTGAAGAGCACTGACTGCTCTTCCAGAGATCCTTAGTTCAAATCCCAGCAACCACATGGTGGCTCACAACCATCTGTAATGGAATCCTCTCCTTGTGTGTTGAAGACAGTGACAGTGTGCTCATAAAATAAATAAACAATAAAAAATATGTTTGAAGATTAAAGAAAAAACTCTCTCTCTCTCTCTCTCTCTCTCTCTCTCACACACACACACACAAATAAACTCTGTAATAAAAATCAATGTGACTTCATGATCAAACTTCTATAGTCAATAGGACTAGAGAGAACACATGTCTGTAAAATAAAAGCAGAACCTTTTCTGCTTTGTTTTGTTTTGCCTCAAGGTACGTTTCTTTTGGTATAGCCCAGGCAGTCATGGAACTTGCTCCGTAGACTTATCTAGCCTCAAGCTCACAGAGGTCCACTCTGCCTGCCTCGGCCACCCACACAGCTCTCTCTGCTGACTATATGTCTGCATGCCAGAAGAGGGCACCAGAACCTAGGAGGACACACCACATGGCTCCTGAGAATCCAGGTTTTGACTTTAAAAAAAAAAAAAAAAATTCTGACAGCATAGAGGGTAGATATCTGCCTGCCAGGCTCTTCTAGTGCTGTTTAAGGTGGGGTAATAGCCATGTGAAGGAGACAAGGGGAGAGGAAAAATCGATTGGATGAGTAGTGCTGCTGAGATTAAGGAACACACACACACACACACACACACACACACACACACACACACACACACAGAGAGAGAGACAGAGACAGAGACAGACAGAGACAGACAGAGACAGTAAGACAAAGAGACAGAGAGAGAGAGATGACAGAGGGACACACCGAGGGAAAGACATCAGGACCAGCTGAATTTCTCAAGAAAAGAAAAGAAGAGAAAGGAAAAATGTTTTCTATATACACAAATCTGTATACATGATTTGTTATAGTGTCCCATTTGGGCACTTTGGATTCAACTGTGGATGGTTGTCAGCCAGCTTGGCTGACACCTGACCTCACCAAGATGGAGGCAGCCGGCCATTAGCCCTGATGTTCCAGGTCACTTCTGTTTCTCCCTTTCCCAGCCTCTAGGGAAACAGAACTTAATTAAACTCAGTTTGCACGTGCAGAAAGGTGAAGAGGCACCCAAAAGCAGCCAGAAGCCTCAGACCATCCACAGCCACATGTTCTCCTTCTGCCTATATTACTTCTAAATGATCGTATTTATTTATTTATTTATTTATTTATTTATTTACTTACTTACTTACTTACTTACTTACTTACTTTTTTTTCTTTCTTTTTTTTCGGAGCTGGGGACAGAACCCAGGGCCTTGCACTTGCTAGGCAAGCGCTCTACCACTGAGCTAAATCCCCAACCCCCTTACTTACTTACTTACTTACTTACTTACTTACTTACTTACTTATTTTTGTCATACTTAAACAATCGTTCGTCCTTGAATTCCTCCTGTATGCCAGGTAGACTTAGTCAGTCAGTCAGTCAGTCAGTCATTTAGCCAGGTCAAAATAGTTAAACATAAATATCAATAAAATCAATAAAAATCAAATGCAAACCCAATAGACAGTAAGTAAAATCGAATAAACCAAAAGATACATCATAAGCACAGAGTTTCAGCCGGACATTGAAAAGCAGCAGTTACCGAAGCAGTCTCCCTCCCACACCAACACACACACAGCTCGACCACCACCTTATCTGCACATTTTCAGCTCCTGCTTTCTAGAGTTACCAAGTTTATACACTACAGAGTTTAGCAAAGCAGGCCGGTTCACCGCACCCCCAGGGTCAGAGAACATGCTAGACCAGCTCTAGGGGATGGGCTGGGGGGCAGGGGAGGGTGGGAAGAGGGGAAACAGGCAGACTTAGGTATTCTAGTTTTGTTCATTCAAGATTCCACTTCTCTCTGTTGTAGCCCTGATAGACAGACAGGCAGGCAGGAATATTTGTTTGTTTGGCTTGGGGTTTGGGTTTGGTCCATTTGTTGGTGGATTTTGTTTTGTTTTGTTTCATTTTGTTTTTCGGGAAGTGTGGTGACTTAGTGCCTACACAAGCCAAGGCAGGAAAAATAAATAAGTAAAGATCTCTGAAACACAAATCTGGGGTGGGCTCTAGCATGGCCATGGACACACGCATGCACAGACGCACGCACGCACGCACGCACGCACGCATTGTAGACACGCACTCAAGGACACACTGGATTCTACAATGTTTGGTTTCTGAGTGTGTGTCATACAGAACCTAACAGAATATGTAATGAACTCTGGCAGTGACAGCAGAAACAACCTATGAGAAGGCGTCCTTGCAATATTAAAATGGCAGGCTAGCCAGGTGACAGTTATCTTAACCAATCTGATGTAGGCCTCATTCACACGGCATCTAGGCCTTAACAGTTAATTGTATCTGTTTCTTTATTTTCCTCTTAGGCCATCACATTGTTTTACCTAGACCTTTAACAGCCAGCAGCTACCAGCCTACAGCTACCAGTTTCTTTCTTTTCATAAAGAAACCCTGTCTGAAAAACTAGGGGAGGGAGACAAACAGATTAACAGATCTCTCTCTCTCTCTCTCTCTCTCTCTCTCTCTCTCTCTCTCTCTCGCTCTCTCGCTCTCTCGCTCTCTCGCTCTCTCGCTCTCTCGCTCTCTCGCTCTCTCGCTCTCTCGCTCTCTCGGCGCCTGTGTTTGTGTGTTCAACAGAGGAGGCAATGGCAGATAAATGTCTGCCCCTCCTCTGTAAGCCAGGCCACTCCATTACTGCCTTTCCTTTTTCTTAGTTTGTTTGGTTTATTCCAAGTTAATTGTATCTGTTTCTTTATTTTCCTCCTCATTTCTTTAGTTGAGTCAGGGGTCTTTGCACAAAAGCCCTGGAAATCAGTACCTGGATCAGGTCTGCAGCCTGCTCACAGAGTTCTACCCACCTTCACCTCTCAAGTGATGCAATCAAAGACATGCAGCACCACACCTGGCTTCTTTTCACATGTACATTTACTTTAGTTCCAATGCTCATTCAGGTCTGAGAGACGGGGGAGGGAAGGAGGGAAGAGAGACAGAGAGTGACAGAGAAACAGTTGACAGAGAGGGAGAATTGTAGGTTAATTATTGTTCCGTCTCCTCAATCACGGTCTACTGGTCGCCATCGTGGCAACCATGCCCCGCAACCCTACCTTCGGTAAGATCAAGCATAATGGCGGCAACCATATAATTCCTGCTTAGTCGCACTGAACACTCCGGTCATCACTACCTGTGGAGAATTGTAAGGGGGCTCCTCTGGTCTAGAGAGTAGTACCCTTGAATGAAATGAGGATCACAGCAAGCATTATTTGTTTTGAGATATAAGATGTGGAAAGAACTATATGTGTGGATTTACAGACAGACAGACAGACAGACAGACAGACAGACAGACAGACAGACAGACATACATACAGACAGAGAGGACAGGATAGGACAGGACAGGACAGGACAGGACAGGACAGGACAGGAGAAAAAAACAAGAACACAAACAAAAACTCAAAATGGAAGTCCGGTTCCAAATAGTCTCTGTCTGCCCTGTCGCTCTAGTGTTGGTGGTCCAGGTTATAAAAGCTTATACATGGGTGGGTGCGGGAAGTGCTGCTGGGTGTTCAGTTCAGGTCCAAGATTATTGCGGGTAACTAGACAACAAAGAAAGCAGTTAGACTGACTTCAACAGTGTTCGGTTTCTGAGTGTGTTATCACACAGAAGAGCCTAACAGAATATGTAATGAATTCTGGCAGCAACAGCAGAAACAACCAATGAGAAAGTGTCCTTATAATATTAGCAACTGCAACAAAATGGCAGACTAGCCAGCTAACAGTTCCCTAGCCATTAACTCATCTGACATAGGCCTTCTTCACGTTGCATCTAGATAGGTCTTCCTATCTTCCTCTCCAGTGCTGAGACCAAAGTGAGATCAAAGTCATGCATCACCATGGGTGCCTTCCTTTTCATTTCTTTTCTTTCATCCTAGGAAGTGAGTGTGTGTGTGTGTGTGTGTGTGTGTGTGTGTGTGTGTGTGTGTGTGTGTAAAGAGAGAGAGAAGGAGGGGGGGAGAGAGAGAGAGAGAGCTTTAGAGAGAGAGAGCTTTAGAGAGAGAGAGAGCTTTAAAATCAGCACTCAAGCCTTTTCTCTTCCTATCCCTATCCCAATCCCCCCCCCGAAACCAGCAGCAAAGCCACCAGCACTCGAGAGACAGAGGAAGATGAAATCTCTAGTCTGAGAAACAAGAGGAGGTAGATAAACATACCCCCCCCTCTCTCCTTCATAATTTGTTAAAGTGTTCCCTTTGTGTTGTGTGGACTCTACTTTATTAAGCAAGTTTCACATCGTACTATCTCCAAAGAGGAGTCAACAGTCTCTTGGCGTGCAGGCAGTTGTTGCCTGCTTTAAATATTTTTTGGTGTGTTTGTTTGTTTGTTTGTTTGTTTGTTTGTTTGTTTGTTTCAAAACCGAGGGCCTGCCTGCGTTCAACAGATCCAAACCCAGTTCTCAGAGGGGAAAATGGAGTCAAGTCCGAAGTCACTGGCATTTAGGTCATCGGCCATTGACAGTCATAGGAGATGGGAATATCGTCCTTTCTCCAATGGAGACTCACCTGGGTATGCATCAACCACATCTAAGGGCAGGCCTGGGTTAGTACGGGGTGGTGGATGGGGAGGAAGGATCTGGAAAGAGCTTTGCGATGGGAAACTATGATCAGAATGTTGCACAGAAAACAAAATTTGTATTTAAAAAGAAAAAAAAAAAAAGGCTATCCAAAAAATCTATCCAAAAATGAAAGGAAACAAAACAAAACAAAACAAAACAAAACAAAACAAAACAAAACAAAACAAAACCGACAGCAGAACTTTACTAACTGCAAATGCTCCATCTCCCTGTATCCAACCACTCCACTCCCAGATAGGTAGATGATAGTTTGCACTTCTGTCCCAGTTGGGTTAAGAAAAGGGGAACCACCTCTGTGGAGAGCCATCTCTCCAGCCCTTGACAAGCTTTATTTAACTAAACATTAAACATGAATCAGAAACGCCAAACCCTGTACATATATGGTCCAGATTCACCCTTACTTAGAAATCCCCGAGCTGGCAGGGCGAGGCTGGGAATTGAGAGTGAGCAAAAAGGGAGTCTGCCTCTTTCCCCCAGGGTGTGCTATCAACTCCATTACCATTTCCAAACAGCTGGGTGTGAGTCTAACTAAGGTTTCCTTCAGTCAGACATTTGCCAGGAGCCGGAGCCCTGACAGGACAGCGAGAGCGATGATCAGACATCATTTCACAGTGAAATCATCACTCGCTGATTTCAGGCAGAAAACTTTAGAAAACTCTAAACTCTAAAGAGGCACTGAAGCGTGCTAGGGCAGCGGCAGTACTTCCCCGACTGACCTTCAGGGACCTGCATATTCTCCAGCCCCGCCCCACCCCACCCCCTCTCAGCTAGCTCCTGTCCACCCCTCCCCCTCCCCCCCACATACAGGGAGGAGGCCTTGTGTGTGTGTGGGGGGGGGGGGCGGCAGCGGGAAGATGCAACTCTCTCTTGAGAGAGAGTTCGGGTCTCCCAAACAAATACATAACTAGAAACTTCATTTATTTACTTTATTTCATCGAGCATACCGTGGAAGAGGGAAAAGGAACAGGGAAGCTAGGCCAACTGGTCGAGCTCCTCCTTTCGTTTTGTTTCAAAAAGGAAAGGAAAAGCCAAAGAACCCCCTCTTTTTGGTGAAAGGAACAGAATGGTGAAAGTTGAAACATCGGCTCGCCACTTAATACTTTGGCTTTTAATAAAAGGGACAGCAGATCGACTTCCGAGTTGATTAAGAGAGAGAGAGAGAAAGAGAGAGAGAGAGAGAGAGAGAGAGAGAGAGAGAGAGAGAGAGAGAGAGAGATAAAAACCACAAAAAAAACGTTTTGTCGACCAGCCTCCTTTTAAACCTCTGTTACACAGGAAGACTGGTCAACCTCATTCCCCCCTCCCCCCACTCACACACACACCCCTCCCCCTCCACGGAGAGGTTTAATGAGAGAAGAAAGGTAGAAGAAGAGAGTAAAGGCCAGTCATGAGCACGTGGAGAGAATTTGGGAGGGGAATGGGGAGAGAAGGGACAAAGGGGAAGAGGGGAAGAGAGGAAGAGCAAAAGAGCAAAGAGA
Organism: Rattus norvegicus; assembly: GCF_021556685.1. Lineage (NCBI taxonomy): Eukaryota > Metazoa > Chordata > Mammalia > Rodentia > Muridae > Rattus > Rattus norvegicus. Next base: position 15,740 of record NW_028238920.1, read on the forward strand.
GGAGCAAAGAGAGCCAACCTCATATTTTATTTTTTTTTTAAAGATTTATTTATTTTATTTATGCGTAAGAGTACACTGTAGCTATTTTCAGACACACCAGAAGAGAGCATCAGATCCCATTACAGATGGTTGTCAGCCACCTTGTGGTTGCTGGTAATTGAACTCAGGACCTCTGGGAGAAATTTGTGTGTGTGTGTGTGTGTGTGTGTGTGTGTGTGTGTGTGTGTGTGTGTGTGTGTGCCCGTTAGTTTAAAAATCTGCTGTAGACCTCCCTTTTAATATCTGTTTAACAAATATTTTTACCATATTTAAATTTTATTTATTTTATTTTACTTAAAAATAATAATGAATAAAGAGTCAATGTGAATAAACAATAAAACAAAAATCAAGGTGATCGGGGTTGGGGATTTAGCTCAGTGGTAGAGCGCTTGCCTAGCAAGAGTAAGGCCCTGGGTTCGGTCCCCAGCTCCGAAAAAAAGAAAAAAGAAAAAAAAAAAAAATCAAGGTGATCAACAGATACCGACGACTGACATGGAAAAAAGTTAATAGATCGCCATAAAAACAGAGTAAGTGCGATGTAAACAATAAAACAGATGGGATGGAGAGATGGCTCAGCGGTTAAGAGCACTGACCGCTCTCCCAGAGGTCCTGAGTTCAAATCCCAGCAACCACATGGTGGCTCACAACCATCTGTAATGAGATCTGATGCCCTCTTCTGGTGTGTCTGAAGACAGCTACAGTGTACTCACATGCGTTAAATAAATAAATTAAAAAAAAAAAGAAAACAATAAAGCAGAAATTAAGACGAGGGACACAGAAGGACAAGGGAGATAAAACAATTAAATGTTAACAGACATAAAGTGGGAACGACGGGGTTGGGGATTTAGCTCTGTGGTAGAGTGCTTGCCTAGCAAATGCAAGGCCCTGGGTTCAGTCCCCAGCTCTGAAAAAAGAAAAAAGAAAAAAGAAAAAAAAAGAAAAGCGGGAACGAGAGGAAGGGCAAATATAGACGACTGAAACGAAATGATGGAATAAATTTATAAAATAATAATAAAGTACGAGTAAATACGAATAAATGGCAAACTGGACTTTAATAAATGTTTAAATCAAGGTGAATGACAAATACAATTTAGACAAAAAGGTTTTGAAAAATGAAAAGAAATAGAAAGCATATATGAATCAATAACAAGACTGAAGTCACAATGGCCTTTGAAGTGACACGGACGACAAACGTGAAAAACATAAATGAAATAATTTCGACAGCCACGGACATTCACATGGTGTGTTGGGAAACACCGCAGTCTTTATTTGGCGAGTAAAAACGCCTCGGGGAACTCTGTACATAGGAGGCTGGGAGCATGAATCACTCTATCTATCTATCTATCTATCTATCTATCTATCTATCTATCTATCTATCTTTTTTTTTTATTTTTCTCTCCCTTACATCTTCCCACCATACCATACGTTTCTCCTTATACAAATCCATAGATTTATATATGTTCTTAATTTCATTTTTTTCCTCTGCCACACAGCCCACCACACAGAACCTCTAGATCTCGGGATCCCCTTCTGCCAGCACCAGTGGCAAGGGCACAGCTCCCCAGAGAATTAACTCGATCCGAACATAAGCGCGACAAGAAATTAAAAGTTAAATCGGAAGTGAAACTGAAAATGAAATTTTGGCCGAAAATAAAATAAAATGAAAGGTATAAGTTTTGTGACAATCAAATCATAAATCCCAATTGGGCAAAAAATAAAATTACAAAGTCAAAATTTTGTCCAGTCCACTGTGCTCCTGTGGAATCCCTCCCTGGAACTTGCTCGGTAGAGTAGTCTAGTCCCAAACTCACAGAGGTCTGCCCTGCCTTTCTCTGAAACCTACAGAGCCAGTCAAAACCTACAATCCTTTGTTGTTTGTTTGGCAGTTTGGCAGTTTGTTTGTTCCTGGACAAAAATGTGGGCTCTCTCTGATTCCTATATGTCTGCATGCCAGAAGAGGGCACCAGAACATAAGAGGACACACCACACAGCTCCTGAGAATCCAGAGGGTTTTTTTTGTTTTGTTTGTTTTGTTTGTTTTTTCTTCCTCTTTTCTTTTTTTCCGGAGCTGGGGACCTTGCTCTTCCCAGGGCCTTGCGCTTGCTAGGCAAGCGCTCTACCACTGAGCTAAATCCCCAACCCCGAGAATCCAGGTTTTTGACCAAAACAAAAAACAACAACAGGGGCTGGAGAGATGGCTCAGCGGTTAAGAGCACTGACTGCTCTTCCAGACGTCCTGAGTTCAATTGCCAGCAACCACATGGTGGCTCACAACCATCTGTAATGAGATCTGATTGATCTCTTCTGGTGTGTCTGAAGATAACTGCAGCATACTCAGATAAATAAAAAACAAATCTAAAAAAATTAAAAACAACAACAAAAAACACAAAAACAAACAAACAAACAAAACCCCCAAAACTAACAACCTAGAGGGTAGATATCTGCCTGCCCAGGTCTTCTAGTGCTATTTAAGGCTTCCTGTAGATAATAAAGCTTGTGTATCTTTTATCCAGGAACAGAATCATCAAGGCAGGGTAGGAGAGAAGCCCTGTTTGGGATTAAACGTTTCTACAACGTAACAGGAGGAGGCGGAGGGAGAGGGGCTCCTCAGACATAAATCTAAAATAGTACAATGGATCATTTTGAAGGCGTGTGGGAGACAGAGTTTTTCTCTGAGTGAGTGTGGAACTCACTGTCCCTGAGCTCAGCTTGTGATGAGAGAGAGAGAGAGAGAGAGAGAGAGAGAGAGAGAGAGAGACAGGGATCGAATTTTCTGTGTCTCTCTGTCTCTGTCTGTCTGTCTCTCTCTCTCTGTGTCTGTCTCTCTCTCTGTCTCCCTGTCTCTGTCTCTCTTCCTCTCTCTGTCTCTCTGTCTCTCTCTGTCTCTGTCTCTCCCCCCTCCCCCATGCGTGTGTTTGTGTGTTCAACCGAGGAGGCAATGGCAGATAAATGTCTGCCCCTCCTCTGTAAGCCAGGCCACTCCATTACTGCCTTTCCTTTTTCTTAGTTTGTTTGGTTTATTCCAAGTTAATTGTATCTGTTTCTTTATTTTCCTCCTCATTTCTTTAGTTGAGTCAGGGGTCTTTGCACAAAAGCCCTGGAAATCAGTACCTGGTTCAGGTCTGCAGCCTGCTCACAGAGTTCTACCCACCTTCACCTCTCAAGTGATGCAATCAAAGACATGCAGCACCACACCTGGCTTCTTTTCACATGTACATTTACTTTAGTTCCAATGCTCATTCAGGTCTGAGAGACGGGGGAGGGAAGGAGGGAAGAGAGACAGAGAGTGACAGAGAAACAGTTGACAGAGAGGGAGAATTGTAGGTTAATTATTGTTCCGTCTCCTCAATCACGGTCTACTGGTCGCCATCGTGGCAACCATGCCCCGCAACCCTACCTTCGGTAAGATCAAGCATAATGGCGGCAACCATATAATTCCTGCTTAGTCGCACTGAACACTCCGGTCATCACTACCTGTGGAGAATTGTAAGGGGGCTCCTCTGGTCTAGAGAGTAGTACCCTTGAATGAAATGAGGATCACAGCAAGCATTATTTGTTTTGAGATATAAGATGTGGAAAGAACTATATGTGTGGATTTACAGACAGACAGACAGACAGACAGACAGACAGACAGACAGACAGACAGAGAGGACAGGACAGGACAGGACAGGACAGGACAGGACAGGACAGGACAGGACAGGAGAAAAAAACAAGAACACAAACAAAAACTCAAAATGGAAGTCCGGTTCCAAATAGTCTCTGTCTGCCCTGTCGCTCTAGTGTTGGTGGTCCAGGTTATAAAAGCTTATACATGGGTGGGTGCGGGAAGTGCTGCTGGGTGTTCAGTTCAGGTCCAAGATTATTGCGGGTAACTAGACAACAAAGAAAGCAGTTAGACTGACTCCTACAGTGTTCGGTTTCTGAGTGTGTTATCACACAGAAGAGCCTAACAGAATATGTAATGAATTCTGGCAGCAACAGCAGAAACAACCAATGAGAAAGTGTCCTTATAATACTAGCAACTGCAACAAAATGGCAGACTAGCCAGCTAACAGTTCCCTAGCCATTAACTCATCTGACATAGGCCTTCTTCACGTTGCATCTAGATAGGTCTTCCTGTCTTCCTCTCCAGTGTGTGTGTGTGTGTGTGTGTGTGTGTGTGTGTGTGTGTGTGTGTGTGTGTGTGTGTGTAAAGAGAGAGAGAAGGAGGGGGGGAGAGAGAGAGAGAGCTTTAGAGAGAGAGAGCTTTAGAGAGAGAGAGAGCTTTAAAATCAGCACTCAAGCCTTTTCTCTTCCTATCCCTATCCCAACCCCCCCCCCCAAACCAGCAGCAAAGCCACCAGCACTCGAGAGACAGAGGAAGATGAAATCTCTAGTCTGAGAAACAAGAGGAGGTAGATAAACATACCCCCCCCCTCTCTCCTTCATAATTTGTTAAAGTGTTCCCTTTGTGTTGTGTGGACTCTACTGTATTAAGCAAGTTTCACATCGTACTATCTCCAAAGAGGAGTCAACAGTCTCTTGGCGTGCAGGCAGTTGTTGCCTGCTTTAAATATTTTTTGGTGTGTTTGCTTGTTTGTTTGTTTGTTTGTTTGTTTGTTTGTTTCAAAACCGAGGGCCTGCCTGCGTTCAACAGATCCAAACCCAGTTCTCAGAGGGGAAAATGGAGTCAAGTCCGAAGTCACTGGCATTTAGGTCATCGGCCATTGACAGTCATAGGAGATGGGAATATCGTCCTTTCTCCAATGGAGACTCACCTGGGTATGCATCAACCACATCTAAAGGCAGGCCTGGGTTAGTACGGGGTGGTGGATGGGGAGGAAGGATCTGGAAAGAGCTTTGCGATGGGAAACTATGATCAGAATGTTGCACAGAAAACAAAATTTGAACTTAAAAAAAAAAAGGCTCCCGATATCTATCCAAAAATGAAAGGAAATAAAAACCGACATCAGAACTTTACTAACTGCAAATGCTCCATCTCCCTGTATCCAACCACTCCACTCCCAGATAGGTAGATGATAGTTTGCACTTCTGTCCCAGTTGGGCTGTCGAGGTTAAGGAAAGGGGAACCACCTCTGTGGTTATGTGATCCACACACGAAATAAAATAAAAGGAGCGGATAAACGTGCCTGGCATTTTAAGATGCTCAATTTCTTTGCAAGCTTCATTTTGTTTCATTCTTTTAAAGGTTTACTTATTTATTTTCACTTACATTGAGTACACTAAAGCCCTTTTCACATACACAGGGCAGTAGAGTGCATGGGATATCCCTTTGCAGAGGGTTGTGAGCCACCATGTGGTTTCTGTGGAATCGAACTCAGGACCTCTGGAAGAGCAGAGCGGTGAGTGCTCTTAACCTCGGAGCCATCTCTCCAGCCCTTGACAAGCTTTATTTAACTAAACATTAAACATGAATCAGAAACGCCAAACCCTGTACATATATGGTCCAGATTCACCCTTACTTAGAAATCCCCGAGCTGGCAGGGCGAGGCTGGGAATTGAGAGTGAGCAAAAAGGGAGTCTGCCTCTTTCCCCCAGGGTGTGCTATCAACTCCATTACCATTTCCAAACAGCTGGGTGTGAGTCTAACTAAGGTTTCCTTCAGTCAGACTTTTGCCAGGAGCCGGAGCCCTGACAGGACAGCGAGAGCGATGATCAGACATCATTTCACAGTGAAATCATCACTCGCTGATTTCAGGCAGAAAACTTTAGAAAACTCTAAACTCTAAAGAGGCACTGAAGCGTGCTAGGGCAGCAGCAGTACTTCCCCGACTGACCTTCAGGGACCTGCATATTCTCCAGCCCCGCCCCACCCCACCCCCTCTCAGCTAGCTCCTGTCCACCCCTCCCCCTCCCCCCACATACAGGGAGGAGGCCTTGTGTGGGGGGGGGGCGGCGGGGAGATGCAACTCTCTCTTTTTTTTTTCCTTTTCTTTTTTTCTTTTCTCTCTTTCTTTCTTTCTTTCTTTCTTTCTTTCTTTTTTTTTTCTTTTTTTTTTCTTTTTCCGTAGCTGGGGACCGAACCCAGGGCCTTGCGCTTGCTAGGCAAGCGCTCTACCACTGAGCTAAATCCCCAACACCCGCAACTCTCTCTTGAGAGATAGTTCGGGTCTCCCAAACAAATACATAACTAGAAACTTCATTTGTTTACTTTATTTCATCGAGCATACCATGGAAGAGGGAAAAGGAACAGGGAAGCTAGGCCAACTGGTCGAGCTCCTCCTTTCGTTTTGTTTCAAAAAGGAAAGGAAAAGCCAAAGAACCCCCTCTTTTTGGTGAAAGGAACAGAATGGTGAAAGTTGAAACATCGGCTCGCCACTTAATACTTTGGCTTTTAATAAAAGGGACAACAGATCTCCCTCCTATTTGGTTAAAAAAAAAAAAAGGAATTAAAACACCACAAAAACGTGCTGTCAGCCAGATTCCCTTTAAACCTCCGTTATAGAGGAAGACGGGTTTTTTTTAAGCATCATTTTAAATATATAAATATGTATTTGTGTGTGTGTGTGTGTGTGTGTGTGTGTGTGTGTGTGTGTGTGTCCGTCCGTCCGTCAGTCAGTCAGTCAGTCAGTCAGTCAGTCAGTCAGTCAGTGTCTTCTGTATGGAGAGGATGTGCTGACTCTGAAGCTATGATCTAGACACTTTCTAGATCACAGTTAAAAAGTTTTTAATAACTGTGTGAAGGAGACAGGTAGGGGTGTGTGTGTGTGTGTGTGTGTGTGTGCATGCATGCATGTGGGGGGGAGGGGAGGCTTTGATATCAGCACTCAAGCTTTTTTACTTCCTATCCCAATCTCCCCAAACTACCATCAAAGCAGCACTAGGGAGGCAGAGAAAGGTGAATCTGAGAGTTTCAGTCCTTCCCGCCCTACAGACGAATACAGAGAAACCCAGTCTGAGAAACTAGGGGAAGGGGGAGGGGGAGAGAAAGAGAGAGAGAGAGAGAGAGAGAGAGAGAGAGAGAGAGAGAGAGAGAGAGATCAAATTCTCTTGTGTCTGTCTCTGTTTTTCTCTATTCTCTCTCTCTCTCTCTCTCTCTCTCTCTCTCTCTCTCGTTGTGTGTGTGTGTGTGTGTGTGTGTGTGTGTGTGTGTTTGTTTGTTTGTTTGTTTCAAAACCCAGAGCCTGTCTGTAACAGATCTAAACACAGTTCTTGAAGGGGAAAATGGAAACAATTCCATAGTCTCTGGCAATGAAGTCATCTCCCATTGAAAACCACAGGAGAGGGGAATATTGTCCTCAACTAGGCATATATCAACCAGTATTTCACAGGCAGACCTTCAGGGAGGTGCAGATTCACCAGCCCTACCCTCCCTCCCATCCCCCCAGCATCCCTGCTCATCTCCTGTCCACCATTTGTTGATTCATTGTTGCTGTTGCTGTTGCTGTTGCTGTTGCTGTTGCTGTTGCTGTTGCTGTTGCTGCTGCTGTTGTTGTTGTTGTTGTTGTTGTTGTTGTTGTTGTTGTTGTTCCTGGTGTGAAGAACACTGTGAGGTAGCCTTCCTCTAATAAACCCTCTGGTCTTTAGGGATCCTTCACCCACTCACTCTCTGCCAGACTGAGTTCACAGCAGAAAACGCGTTTTTGAGAGAAACATGTTCCTGGTCCTGTGTGCCCATATTGAGGGAGGCATGAGAAAGGGATAACAAGGAAGGGAGACCCGGCAGTGGTAGGGGGCTGGGATGGGGTCGGGGGTGGGTGTCCTAGCTTGCTAATCCAACTGACCCACTTGCTGTGTAAATAAATATTTTGCATTCTGTGTCCCTTGTTTGATTTCTCACTAAATTCCAGATTGTCAATCTCCCTGTGTCGATTGCACAAGAACCCAAATGGGGATGCTGGGTGGTGAGCTGATTCCTCCCTAGAACACCTGTGCACTCTCTCATAGTCTCTAAGCTCCTTGCTGGACTCTTTTGGGCTTGGACCTGGCTGTCTGTAAGCCAGGAAGGAAGGAAGGAAGGGAGGGAGGGAGGGAGGGAGGGAGGGAGGGAGGGAGGGAGGGAGGGAGGGAGGGACAGGCCTCAGTTGAGAATCCCAATTTTCTAGTTCACTGCATCTGATGGCTGGCTGACCCTTCCAGGTGAATTGTATTTTTTTTTTCCTTTTCACTCCTTTATTTGAGTCAGGGGTGTCTGCACATAGACCTGGAAATCAGTACCTAGATCAGGCCTGCCTGCCTGCCTGCCTGCCTGCCTGCCTGCCTGCCTGCCTGCCTGCCTGCCTTCCTCTATCTCACAGAGACACAGTTCTAAACACCTCTGCCTCTTGAATGATGGAAATAAAGACATGCACGAACACCTGGCTTCCTTTCATTGTACATTTAGCCTAATTTCAGTTTTATTCATGTCTGGGAGGGAGACTTGCTTGTGTGCTGTAGTTCAATTCCTTTCACTGTGTGGTTTCCCCACCACCTTGGCCACCATGCCACGTGGAAGAGAAGAAGAGATGAACCATATTGTTGGCACCCATATAACAAACACTTGGTTGCTTCCTCTGAGCCCTCTGAGTATCCTTACATCTCTGTATTTTAAAGTGGTTTTGTTTTGTTTTTTATTGCTGTCAAACTCTCTCTCTCTCTCTCTCTCTCTCTCTCTCTCTCTCTATCTATCTATCTATATGTGTGTGTGTGTGTGTGTGTGTGTGTGTGTGTGTGTGTGTGTGTGTGTGTATTTTTTTTCTTCCCCCAGAGCTGAGGACTGAACCCAGGTCCTTGAGCTTGCTAGGCAAGGACTCTACCACTGAGCTAAAACCCCAACCCCTATCTCTGTGTTTTAAAAAGTAGACTCTGGAGCAATACCGGGCAGGTCTCCAAGGCGGGTCCTTCGCTTTATTTTATTCTTTTTGTTTTTAATTGTTAAAGATTTGTTTGTTTGTTTGTTTGTTTGTTTGTTTTATGTCTATTCGAGTACCCTGTAGGTGTCTTCAGACACCCCAGAAGAGGGCATGATTGACAATTACAGATGGTTGCAAGCCGCCATGTGTTGGCTGGGTATTGAACTCAGGACCGCTGTAAGAGCAATCAGTGCTCTTAACGACGGTGCCATCTCTCCATCCACCTACTTTATTTTATTCTCTATGCTCTCTTGTGCGAGTCAAGGTCAAGCAGGCAAGAAACACCCAAACAGATTGGTCCATCACCACTTTCTGAATTCTTTTTGTTGTTGATGTCAGGGATGTAAAGCAAGTTTACCCATGAAGAATTGTAAGGGAGTCCTTCTGATTTAGAGAATAGCAGCCTTGAAATGAAATGAGAATCACAACAAGCATTTGTCTTATTGTTTTTGTTTTTTTCTTCCTTTTTCTTCGGAGCTGAGGACCGAACCCGGGGCCTTGTGCTTCCTAGGCAAGCGGTCTACCACTGAGCTAAATCCCCAACCCCTACATTTGTCTTAAAGTCTGAAAAACACAAAACAAAACAAAACAAAACAAAACAACAACAACAACAACAACAACAACCAAGAACAAACCATGAGACCGCAGAAATCCTCAGGCGGAGGAGTAAGGAGCTAGTTTTTATTGGTTAGGGTATTATTTGGTCGGGTGGGGGTAGGGGTGGGGGTGGGGGTGGGGGTGGGGGTGTTGTCCTTCCTACACCTCTCTTGCATGAATGAGCTGAACATTACTTAAGCTTGTGTCCAAAACTGTCCATTTTTTAGATTGATCCCAGGAGGGAGGGAGCGAGCCGGGGATACAGCACACCCTCTCTGGCCTCAGAGGTCCAGGCTCCCGCTGGCAGGGCCCGAAGGGACTCCTGGGGGGAAAAAAAAATAAAGTCTCCGAGGCACCACCTAGCCGGTTTTATTCTTGAAGAAAAGCAAACATACATAATGGAATAAGGGAAAGAAAAAACCCTGTTTTCTATATACACAAGCAGTCGTAATTTGTTATAGTGTCCCCTTTGCGTAGTTTGGATTCGATGACTTTATTTTATCAAGCAAGTTTTAAACAGCGGTAACTCCAAAGAGGAGTCAACAGCCCCTTTAAGTGCAGTCAGTCATTGACCCTTTGGTCTGTCTGTCTGTCTGTCTGTCTGTTTCAAAACGAGGGAGGGCCTGCCTGCCTGCCTGCCTGCCTGCCTGCCTGCCTGCCTGCCTGCCTGCCTGCGTGCCTGCATCAGATCTAAATACAGTTCTCAGAGGGGAAGACAGAGACAAGTCAGAAGTCACTAGCACTCAATGGACGACCACCAACCTAAGGGCAGGCCTAGGGTAGAATTTGATGGACGGACGGACGGACAGACGGACGGACGGACGGATGGACAGATGGACAGAAAGGATCTAGGAGGAGCTTTGGGAAAGATGAAAAGCCTCCATTTCCCCCCAAAAGAACGAGCCCCAACAGCTGGGCTCTTCGAGATGAGTTATAAGGGGAACCACACATACAGTTTTGTATCACACATACAGTTTGTCATCATCCGTCAATACCAGGTAGACTTTTCAACGTATGTAGGTAGCTGTTGACAGGTCAGTCCTTTACTAAGCCTCATGTAAGCTCTGCAGGGTAAGCCTCAGGAATTCATCTGTGCGTCCCGCAGGGTATGCTTTCTTGCTTTGTTAAAGGCTAGACTTTGGTTGCTGTCTGTCTGTCTGTCTGTCTGTCTGTCTGTCTGTCTGTCTGTCTGTCTGAATGAATGAATGAATGAGCGAGGGAATGAACGAATGAGGAGGGGATGCACATGCCTATGGTTTTAAGATGCTTAATTTCTTTACAAGGTTTATTTATTTAAACATTAAACATTGGGGTTGGGGATTTAGCTCAGTGGTAGAGCGCTTGCCTAGGAAGCACAAGGCCCTGGGTTCGGTCCCCAGCTCCGAAAATAAAATAAAATAAAATAAAATAAAATAAAATAAACATTAAACATTAATCGGAAATAATGGAGTCAGCAGTTAAGAGTTCTGACTGTGTTCTTCCAGAGGTCCTGAGTTCTATTCCCATGGTGGCTCACAACCCTCTGTTATGGGATCGATCTGCTGTGTGTCCGAAGACAGCTGCAGTGTGCTGTTTGTAGGGTAAAGAAAAAAATACTAAAGAAGAAAAAAAAAAAGAGAGAGAAAAAGTTAGAAGCACCAAGTCAAGTCATGTAAATATTGCCCACATTCGGATTTAGACATGCCTGAGCTGTCAGGGCGAGGCTGGCTGAGAGCGAATCAGTGAACGATCGGACTCTTCCTCTCTCTGTGAGGGTGTGTCATGAACTCTATTACCATTTCCAAAGAGTTAGGTATGCTGGAGCGAAGTGGACCGGAAAGCCAAGGGAGGAGAGGTATGCCTACACGAGTCCACCCAACCCCCCCGCCCCCCCCCCCGAGGGAGACATCCTCGAGTGGTGGGGGGAGGGGCGAAGGTGTGGAGGGATAATTTCCAACAAATAAATCCCAACAAATAAATTACTAGAGACTTGATTCATTGATTTACTTTAAATTTATTGAGTGTATCGGGAAAGAGGGAAAATGGGTCAAGGAGGGAGGGAGGGAGGGAGGGAGGGAGGGAGGGAGGGAGGGAGGGAGGGAGGGAGAGAGGGATATCTTTTCCTCCAAATCTGCTGGTATGTAGTCTCAGTGCGTCAGAAAAAAGACTGCTTCTGGCCTCCTTTCTGATTACCCCAAGGCAGTCTGGTCACCGTGCTGTAATAGAAAGGGAAACCACAGTCAAGTCATGGGAGCGAGCGAGCAAGCAAGCAAAAATCATAAACAAAAGCAAAAACACGTCTGTTAAGTTGAGCA
>NW_028238920.1:40000-48248 GCF_021556685.1 Rattus norvegicus
GGGCCCAACGCCTGACACGCGGCGGCAACGCCCTCGCGCGGACAGGTGGAGGAGGAGGGGAGGAGGTCGACGAGCGACTCTGACCCCGCGAGGGGGGAGAGAGGGGGGCCGAGCCCGCGTCGGAAGGGAGGCCGGGCCTCGGGGCAGCGAGGGGGAGAGACACCGACCGGAGCCCCCACCGCCACACCGGGACGCGCACACGGGTTCGACTCAACGCCCAGGCGCCCACCTTGGCACCCCGGCAGCTTTCCCCCGACGCACGCCTTCCCAGAGGACGGCGGGGCCGGACGGGCCCCCGCGCAGACGCACCCTCAGCCAACAGGCCCCACGGACCGGCGTGGGCGACAGCCACTAAAGCCTCTTTCTCCTCTACGCCTCGCGGGGCGTCTTTCCCCCCGCACACGCCTCCAAGAGACCAGGCGAGACGCGCCGCCACGGCCGCGGCGGCCGGGACGCCCTTCAAACCGCAACTTCCTCCCGCCCGCCGGGCGGCCCTTCCCCCCAGGCACCCCGCGACCGCCCCGGGACCCGTGCGCGCCCGGCTGCCCCCCCGTGAGGAGGGGCCCGGCAGCACGGCCGCGGGTCGGCCAGACGAGGAGCGAGAGAGAAAGGAACGCCGGCGGGCGGGGAGGGGGAGCGAACCGACAGAACGAGGACCGTCGACGGCAGGGCGGGCCGCAGCGGCACCCCCCGCGGGAGACGCCTCACAAGGGACCGGGAGGCCGCTCGGGCGGCGACCGGGCACGCGAGCCAAGCCGGCGGGAATCACACTGCACCCAACCCGGAGCAGTCCCGCCACGCCCGCGGCACCGAGCCGACCCGAAACCAACGGACAACCCCCGGGAGCCCGAGGAGACGCCAGCCGACGCGAGAGAGAACCGAGGCAGACGCCGACGCCAACCGACGAAGACCCCCGCGTGGCAGCGGGTCCCAACGTCCGACGACGCGCCGGACGCGGCCGACCGCCGGTTCCCCCAAATAAGAAGTCCGCCCCCGAGAGCGAGGCCAACCCCGCGGTTCACGGACCCTCAAGAGCCCCGCGGAGGGGGAAGGGGGGGTAGGACGGCTCCCGCGATCTCCACCGGCCGTGGGAACGCTGCCGTGGAAGGGGGGGACGAGGCGGCAACCGCAGACGCCCGAGAGCACGCGGCACGCACCACACGCGACACGACCTCGCCGCGAGAGTGGCCGGGACGTGGACGCGCGTGGGAGGGACGCACACGCGACGGAGGGCACGGGGGGAAACGGAGGCGGGTGGGACCGGGAGCCCACCGCCGCCCTTCCAAACCCACCCGTCCCGCGACGACCCCTCGCGGTGAGGGGGGTACCGCGCACGCGGGCGTGTGCACGGCCCTTCCCCGCCACCTGCCACCAGAAACCCAATCTCCCCCACAAGCTCCGCACAGCGGCAGGTCGACAGAGCCCCGTCCCGCGTGATCCCTCCTCGTACTCGGAGCGGGGAGGCGCGGGTCGCGGTAGGCGAGAGAGCAAACGCTGCGCGCAGAAGGCTGAGGTCAGGGCGGGCAGCCGAGGGGACCATCCGGGAGAAGCCCCTCGGAGATCGTAAAGCCCTTTCCGAAGATAGCTAGAGAAGGCAAATTCCTCACTGAGGGCGGGACGAACCCAACACCGACGAGCAGCCAAGGGCTCCGTGCACGCAACGGGAAACGAGCAACAGGCGCGGGACAGAACGGGAAGGACCACGCGCCAGCTGGTGGGGGGTCTGCGGTATCGGCAAAGGTCTCTTTCTCCGGGGTCTTCTTGAGCATTCGCGGACCGGGGGGACCTGCGACAGGTCCCCGCCGAGAGCCAGGCCTCTTCAAGGCGCACACAAAGGAGGAGCCTTGACTTGAGGGAGTCCGGTCTTTAAAAAGGGCCAGCCGCGATCGCTCAGCACCACCCTAACCGCGCAGGGCCCGCGGGTGAAGGCACCAAAAACATAGGCACGGGGTGGGCGCTCACCCAACGGAAGGAGCCTTTTAACCGCACACTCAACTCCTCGACCCCCCCCCTTTCTGTCACCGTGCAGAAAGCCGGCAACTAGGACAAGGGAAAGCGTAAAGGCACAAGCACCATGGAGCACAGGAGGCACGCCGGGGAGCGGGAAGCGCCACCGCCAACTCAGAAGCGGGCACCTTGGTGGTCAAAGCCCGGAACGCTCCAGGAGCACCGCAAGGCTCACACGAAGCAGGGCGCGTGCACACACCATTCGGGAAGGGTATGCACCGCAGCGGGTCTACCACCTTCCCCCGGCACGGGGGAAGAGGGCCGCGAAGCAGTGAACGGCGTGGGGGCAAGCGCCCCCGACACGTCCACAGGGACACCGCGAACCACAGCAACAAGTGTGCGCGGGTCAGCGCTCGTGCCGGACAGCCGCACCCCTGACTTCCACACACCACCCTGCAAAGGAATGGGGAGGAGAGACGAGGGGCCCGCTGGCAGAACGAGAAGAGCGGTCGCCATTCGCGCTGAATGACCATTCGCCATGAATGTCCGTCCCTCGCCTGGCGCGGCTTAGGCCCCGGCCCGAAGAGAACGCGGCAGCACCACATCGATCCAACGGGAGCGAGACACGCCATGCATCGGGAACAACGGGCGTGAGAGCTTTCTAACAACGCACTGGACGGGAATACGAGCGAGAAGAGCGAGAGAGAGCACGGGAAGAAGTCGCTAACACTGCCACACACACAAAAAAAAAAATTTACCCTTCTCGAGGGCGAGAAAAAAAAGGAAGCGTTGCACTCGGGAGGCACGTGGCGTGGAAGAACGGGACTCAACGGGCAGCGGAGGTTCGGGAACTCCTTCAAAAAAAAATAAAAATAAAAAATAAAAAATAAAAATAAAAAAATAAAATCCCCTTCGAAGGAGAAAAGGTGCAACTCGGGAGGCACACAGCAGGAAAGAAAGGGACACACCACCAAGCAGCGGAGGTTCGGGAACTCCTTCCAAAAAACAAAAAAAAAAAAAAACAAAAAACAAAAAAAAAAAAACAAATAAAAAAACCGGTCGGCCGCAGAGGAGCACGCCAGGGGGTCACTAGCACCAAACGGGAAAACCCTTCCAGTCGCACTCGGCACCAACGACTCCTACCGGTAACGGACGACAACCACCACGGGGAAATCGGGAACGCCTGACACGCGGGACGGTTGTCATAAAGCTGCCCCACAGAGCACAGGCAAGCAAGCACGGGAAAGCAGGAAGCGCGTACTCATGGGGGGACGCTAAGCTTCAAGCATCGAAGAGGCCCATGCGCAGAAGAAAAGAGCTAGGGCTGGACAAGCAAACAGCCTTGGTGCAAGCCTCTTCCAACGTCCTTTAATGACAAAAAGAGTCAAAAGGACAGCGTGTCAGCATATATCTCCAGGTACAATAAGGACAGATAGCAAAGATGAAAAGTGTAAAAGACACAGGGATAAACATGACAGGCCACACGGAACGTCTGGAAGTCATGTTCGGTGACGTGTCCCCAAGAGGTCCCCATGTAGAAAGAGAACCGGACCGCAAAGGAACAACTGGTCGACCTTAGAACCCTGAGTGCTCACAGACCGAGGAGGCCATGGTAGATAGCCTGGAACACAGCTTCCCCTCGGCCTCAGAAGTCCATGCTCCCGCTGGCAGGGACCGGGGAGGATCCTGGAAAAAATAAAGTCTCGGAGGCGCCCCCTAGCCGGGACACCTCGGCTCGGAGGCCGGGGACACAGCACCCTCTCGGCCTCAGAGGTCCAGGCTCCCGCTATCAGGGACCGAAGGGACTCCTGGAAAAGAAAAAAAAAAAAATCCGTGGCGCCACCTAGCCGGGCCACCTCGGCTCGGAGGCCGGGGACACAGCACCCTCTCGGCCTCAAAAGTGTCTATGGTCCCGCTGGCTGGGACCGAAGGGACTCCTGGAAAAGAAAAAAAAAAAAAAAAAAACTCCGTGGCGCCCCCTAGCCGGGCCACCTCGGCTCGGAGGCCGGGGACACAGCACCCTCTCGGCCTCAGAGGTCCAGGCTCCCGCTATCAGGGACCGAAGGGACTCCTGGAAAAGAAAAAGAAAAAAAAAAAAAAAAACTCCGTGGCGCCCCCTAGCCGGGCCACCTCGGCTCGGAGGCCGGGGACACAGCACCCTCTCGGCCTCAGAGGTCCAGGCTCCCGCTATCAGGGACCGAAGGGACTCCTGGAAAAGAAAAAGAAAAAAAAAAAAAACTCCGTGGCGCCCCCTAGCCGGGCCACCTCGGCTCGGAGGCCGGGGACACAGCACCCTCTCGGCCTCAGAGGTCCAGGCTCCCGCTATCAGGGACCGAAGGGACTCCTGGAAAAGAAAAAAAAAAAAAAAACTCCGTGGCGCCCCCTAGCCGGGCCACCTCGGCTCGGAGGCCGGGGACACAGCACCCTCTCGGCCTCAGAGGTCCAGGCTCCCGCTATCAGGGACCGAAGGGACTCCTGGAAAAGAAAAAAAAAAAATCCGTGGCGCCACCTAGCCGGGCCACCTCGGCTCGGAGGCCGGGGACACAGCACCCTCTCGGCCTCAAAAGTGTCTATGGTCCCGCTGGCTGGGACCGAAGGGACTCCTGGAAAAGAAAAAAAAAAAAAAAAAAACTCCGTGGCGCCCCCTAGCCGGGCCACCTCGGCTCGGAGGCCGGGGACACAGCACCCTCTCGGCCTCAGAGGTCCAGGCTCCCGCTATCAGGGACCGAAGGGACTCCTGGAAAAGAAAAAGAAAAAAATCCGTGGCGCCACCTAGCCGGGCCACCTCGGCTCGGAGGCCGGGGACACAGCACCCTCTCGGCCTCAAAAGTGTCTATGGTCCCGCTGGCTGGGACCGAAGGGACTCCTGGAAAAGAAAAAAAAAAAAAAAACTCCGTGGCGCCCCCTAGCCGGGCCACCTCGGCTCGGAGGCCGGGGACACAGCACCCTCTCGGCCTCAAAAGTGTCTATGGTCCCGCTGGCTGGGACCGGAGAGGAGGGAAGAAATAAAAAAAAAATAAAATAAAATAAAATAAAAAATTAAAAAAAAAAAAATTGGAAAAAAAAAAAAAAATCCGGGACGGGGCCCAAGCCTTCTGGTCGACCTCATCCAGCTGCCACCAACCCCTCCTTGTGTCCCAATAGGTCGTACAGCCACCCTCCTCCCCTGAAGTTCTCCAGGTACAACCTCCTAGCTAGAGATGGTCCCCAGACAGGACGGCGTCTCCGTCGCGCACCCGCCTGCTTGCCTGTCACCCTCTCACCCTGGCCGGCTCACCACAGGCACTTCCCCGTCCTTTGTCACCAACCGGGGGACAGGAGCGTTGCGGAAACTTGTCGCCACTAGGTGTCGCCCGACAGCGATCTCGATCAAGCAAACCAATACAGACTGTCACGCGCCGCCGCCGCCACACACACTCATTCCGTCTCTCCGGAGTGACCTCCCTAGCTCAGGGGGACACTCACCCACGCACAACGGGGCAGGTACCCACCACTTCTCCCGAATGGCACAAACGGTCCCGGTTGTCCCGCCGGAACACAGTGAACGCGGGATGGACTCGGGGCCAACCCCCTCAGGCACCCAGAAAAGGAAAGTAGGACGGAGCGGTGAAAACAGGCCACCTCTAAGTGAAAGGACATGCACTCTCGAATCGGTTAACAATTAGCAAGGAACAGGCACAGTTAGGAAAAGGGAGCGTCCAAACTCCGTCGTGAGGGGAGGGTGGCGGCGACCTCAGTTCCACACCATTTTTAAATGGCTCACTCATTTTTAAAACCCTCCACCGATCCCGATGGGGGGGAGGGGGGTTGTTGTTGTTCTCTGTTCCTCGCTGCCACCGCCAGCCGGCACTCACCAAACCACACACCTGCCACCCTCTTTGGAAGACTAAACACAGAGAGTAAATTAAAAGAATGGTGGAATGATGGTGGAATGGTTAAAATTCCCGTGATTTGTTTTCACTCTGATCAAAACATACTTATTTTGTGCATTTGCATTCCCTTGTTCACACGTGCCTCTGTGTGTGTGGTGGGGGGAGGGAGGGAGGGAGGGAGGGAGGGAGGGAGGGAGAAAGAGAGAGAGACAGAGACAGAGAGACAGAGAGACAGAGAGAGAGAGAGAGCCAATTTAAAAAATAAAAACATGGTTAAATACAGCCACTTTGGGAAGATTGCTAGAGAGAATGCAGTCCAGAGTATGGAGGCCAGAGCTCTGGACGCTCTAGACCACAGGTCTCCCATCTCCCATATACCAGGCACCCAGCACCACCATCCCTACTTTGTTTGCTTGTGCGTTTGTTTGCTTGCTTGTTACATTAGTTTCATCCCAAGTTAATAATTATATATTTTTTTTTCTATGCACGTATTTAGTTGTGGCAGGGGAACTCCTTCTTTAGGACAGGCAGACTTAGCTAGTTAGTTAGCCAGTCAAAAGTACGTAAAAAATTTATATCAACATAAATATCATTCACTAAGAAATCCTATCTGAAGAAAAAGAAAGAAAGGAAGAAAGAAGGAAGGGAGGGAGGGAGGGAGGGAGAGAGAGAGAGAGAGAGAGAGAGAGAGAGAGAGAAAGAAAGAGGAAAACTGGCAGACTTAGTTTTAGTGTTTTTGTTATTGTTTATTCAAGATATTGTTTCAGGGCTGGAGAGACGGCTCAGCGGTGAAGAGCACTGACTGCTCTTCCAGAGATCCTTAGTTCAAATCCCAGCAACCACATGGTGGCTCACAACCATCTGTAATGGAATCCTCTCCTTGTGTGTTGAAGACAGTGACAGTGTGCTCATAAAATAAATAAACAATAAAAAATATGTTTGAAGATTAAAGAAAAAACTCTCTCTCTCTCTCTCTCTCTCTCTCTCACACACACACACACAAATAAACTCTGTAATAAAAATCAATGTGACTTCATGATCAAACTTCTATAGTCAATAGGACTAGAGAGAACACATGTCTGTAAAATAAAAGCAGAACCTTTTCTGCTTTGTTTTGTTTTGCCTCAAGGTACGTTTCTTTTGGTATAGCCCAGGCAGTCATGGAACTTGCTCCGTAGACTTATCTAGCCTCAAGCTCACAGAGGTCCACTCTGCCTGCCTCGGCCACCCACACAGCTCTCTCTGCTGACTATATGTCTGCATGCCAGAAGAGGGCACCAGAACCTAGGAGGACACACCACATGGCTCCTGAGAATCCAGGTTTTGACTTTAAAAAAAAAAAAAAAAATTCTGACAGCATAGAGGGTAGATATCTGCCTGCCAGGCTCTTCTAGTGCTGTTTAAGGTGGGGTAATAGCCATGTGAAGGAGACAAGGGGAGAGGAAAAATCGATTGGATGAGTAGTGCTGCTGAGATTAAGGAACACACACACACACACACACACACACACACACACACACACACACACACAGAGAGAGAGACAGAGACAGAGACAGACAGAGACAGACAGAGACAGTAAGACAAAGAGACAGAGAGAGAGAGATGACAGAGGGACACACCGAGGGAAAGACATCAGGACCAGCTGAATTTCTCAAGAAAAGAAAAGAAGAGAAAGGAAAAATGTTTTCTATATACACAAATCTGTATACATGATTTGTTATAGTGTCCCATTTGGGCACTTTGGATTCAACTGTGGATGGTTGTCAGCCAGCTTGGCTGACACCTGACCTCACCAAGATGGAGGCAGCCGGCCATTAGCCCTGATGTTCCAGGTCACTTCTGTTTCTCCCTTTCCCAGCCTCTAGGGAAACAGAACTTAATTAAACTCAGTTTGCACGTGCAGAAAGGTGAAGAGGCACCCAAAAGCAGCCAGAAGCCTCAGACCATCCACAGCCACATGTTCTCCTTCTGCCTATATTACTTCTAAATGATCGTATTTATTTATTTATTTATTTATTTATTTATTTACTTACTTACTTACTTACTTACTTACTTACTTTTTTTTCTTTCTTTTTTTTCGGAGCTGGGGACAGAACCCAGGGCCTTGCACTTGCTAGGCAAGCGCTCTACCACTGAGCTAAATCCCCAACCCCCTTACTTACTTACTTACTTACTTACTTACTTACTTACTTACTTATTTTTGTCATACTTAAACAATCGTTCGTCCTTGAATTCCTCCTGTATGCCAGGTAGACTTAGTCAGTCAGTCAGTCAGTCAGTCATTTAGCCAGGTCAAAATAGTTAAACATAAATATCAATAAAATCAATAAAAATCAAATGCAAACCCAATAGACAGTAAGTAAAATCGAATAAACCAAAAGATACATCATAAGCACAGAGTTTCAGCCGGACATTGAAAAGCAGCAGTT